>NC_057814.1:384731818-384923938 GCF_018294505.1 Triticum aestivum | reverse complement strand
GGCATGCATTCAAAGCTTAGGATTCCCTTCGTGCCGACACGAGGGAGGGGGCTGCTAGCTACTTTGCACTTTTCTACGGTGAACCTCGGTTGGGGAGCATGCATTCATATATATAGCTTAGGATTCCCTTTGTGCTGACACGAGGGAGGAGGGGGCTGCTAGCTACTTCGCACTTTGCTAGGTGAACCTCGGTTGAGGGGGAGGGGGCATGCATTCATAGCTTAGGATTCCCTTCGTGCCGACACGAGAGGGTGGGAGCAAGCAATACCGTGCGCTTTGCGAGAGAGGTGCCACATCGAAGTTGCATTTGGTATTTGAAAATCAAACCACCCTTTTGATACATAAATTTGGTCCACATGCCAGTGTGTTCGTGTTCTGACCCTCTCCCGCGTCATTTTTCGCCAAATTTATCAACATTAGACAAGTCGGATGACGCAACAGACACGGTTCACTCAAACTAACCGTGTGCCATGCCGGTGCACCTATCACGCACACATCCGCATAGTACATTGGGCTCCACGAGGCTCCCCCTCTCAAAAATATCTGCCCGCTTCGAGGGTTTTTCTGTTTCATAACACACGGTTGTTATCTCCGGACCATGTGCGATGTTTCTTGTTCCCAATCCCGCCTGCATCGAAAATATCTGCCCGCCTCGAGGGTTTTTCTTTTTCATAACACACGGTTGTTATCTCCGGACCGTGTGGGATGCACTATCATCAAAATTTTCAATAGCCCGACATTTCACTCCCGCGTTTGACTCCCGCGTAGTAAAACTTTCAGTACCCGCGTCATTTCCTCAAACACCCCGCGCCCCCCTCCACACACACACACCAAAACCTCCTCGGGTGTGCGCGCGTGCACACACACACACACACCCTCGCTCTCTCGAAACCCTAACAAAGTCCCCACCGCCGCCGCAAGGCCAAGGCCTCCATTATCAACATCTTCCGGTTTGCCCGTGCAGCTTACCCACCGATCTCCATACCCAGGCCGCCCTGAGTTTCTTAGATGACACCTGCCAAACGCCCCCTTTCCCACAGATCTCCATCCCCATCCCCATCCCCTACTCCAGAGCGTCGCAGCCTAAGCCCGGCTACGTTTCCTATGGAGCTCGAGGAGCGACTGGCCCACAAGAGGTGTATGGCGGTCTCTTCGCCCGACGTCGCCGAGGAAGCTGACGACCATTACTGGCGGCAGGCACTCAAGCAGCGGGCTAGAGTATGCGGGCATGTCTCGTCCGCCAGCTACGACATCGAGGTCATCGACAGCGACGCCCTGAGGCGGGCTGTGTCACAGGTTAAGTGGCCCACCCCCAACCCCTCGGGTTCAACCGCCGTCGATCTCATCCATGGCCCCGCCGCTGATCTCCTCTGGCTTGCTGTCAACAATTTGCCATTCGACATCGCCATCGAGCCCCTTTTGTCATTTCTGAAGGACACGTTCCGCGATGCTGGCTTGGGATCCACAGCTTCCAAGTCAGACCTCATCGATGGCGACCACGAGGAGGGAACCCTCTCCAGCTCTTCCAAGGGGAAAGGGCCCATCTGCTCTTCCAAGGGAAAGCGCCCATCTGCGACATCAGGGAGGGCACCCTACAGCCGTGCTCTTCCAAGGGGGAGCCCATCTGCGACAACATGGAGTGCATCCAGGGTCTGTGCTCTTCCCACGGGAACGAGCCCATCTGTGACAAGTGAGGAAACCCATGATTTGTTTATTTCAGTTGTTCACAATGTGATGCTCTATATGTGCAATTATTATTGTGCAGTACATATCATCAATCCAGTTTTAAACATACCGATAGGAATGCATATACTTGCTTGCTATTAAGCCTGTTATAGCTAGCATATGCCTCTTTTAAAGTTTTTTGATTGTTTTGTTGTTTGTAGTTAGCATATGTTCAGTTTCAAATGCTATCTTTGGTTGTTCATAGTATGCGTTGTTTATTCCAGTTAGTCACAACGTGATGTTCTATATGTGCAAGTATGAATTGTGCAGTTCAATTTCATCAGTACCAGTTTCAACAATACCACTATGAATGACTACATTTGGTTGATGCATCTTGTAGTTAACACGCCTTCCCATTTTTATTTAACCATAACCAGTGTACTTAGACCGGCACAATACCAGTTTGAATGATCATGTTTGCTTGTTGTTAAATGTTAGGCCTGTTGCAGTTAGCACACCTTTCCACTTGTTTTGCTTTACTAGCGTGCTTAAACCTGCACACTGAAGCTATCTTTTGGAGATTATTTTGTCTGCCATGTGTAATTTTGGTTGATGTTTAGCCTGTTGTGCTTAACATGCTTCTTGATGTACCTACACAGGAAAATTTTGGGAACGACTGCTGTTTTCCATCGAGGTAAGTTTCATCCCATGGCTTATATCTGCTCACTGTTCAGGATATCCGTAGCTGGTACCATATAGGTCGTCGGCTGATAAGGGACTAATTGGTGAATCGAACTTTTAACTGAATATATCTGCAACCCATATTTCCTTAGGTTAACTAGGGCCATATGTAATATATCTGAGGCTACATAGCAACATGCACTGTACTTAATGTCTAAATATGCAATCCTAGGCTACATAGCAACAAGGAAGAGTGTTACATTAATGTTCTAATGATGTCTAGATATCCGTAGAAGAGCAGCAGCAGCAACAGCAACAACACAGCCCTGTTTGGATACTCAACTTAGCTAGAGGTTAGAGTTAGTTTCTAGCTCATTACTAACCCTGAACTAACTCCATCCAAAGAGTTGTTTGGATGGCAGGGTTAGATTGACAATAAATGCACTAGGAGAACTAGCTCCAATTAGCACCTCTTGGGTTGGATACTAGTTTTTTGGGTGGGTTATAGATGCAACTAGCTCAAACTAGCCCTCATGTTTAGATATACTTTAGGGCTATTTGAGCCCGAACTAGCTCAAACTAACTGTAACCCGTGGATACAGCAGCAGATAATTTTTAAGAATGAACTAAACTCCTTCCGGCCCATAATATAAGATGTTAATTCATCTAATATGTGATTATATTGGATGTTATAAGATACTCCCTCCGTTCCTAAATATTTTTCTTTTTAGAGATTACACATACTGATGTATATAGACATATTATAAAAGAGTGTTGTACTACATCATTGTGCAATTGCTGTTTAGCTTCTAATATTAACTTGTTGCTTTTAGGTACATATGACATTGGTAAAGATCCGTGTTTCAACCCTCTCTGCATATGGGGCAATGAGATATCGATGAACCAGCATCAAGTGAGGAAGCTGATAAAGATTGTTAGTAAAATGGGTCCAAAGATGGCAATTAAACTATTTGTTTACACTTTATCCAAGACAACAGCAAACTGCAGGATGGTAAGTAAGAACTCTGCAGCCTTCTTTGTACTGCCCATAATGAGTTGTGTTAGATGACAATGTCTGAAATCTTATTCCTTTGCAGTGGTTGCCAAAGCAGTTTACTCAAGATTACCTCTCAAACTACATGATTGGTGGGCATGCAAAGGTTAAAGTATTTCTACCAGAACACGATGATTATCTAGATGTTTTCATGAAGACCGTGAAGGATGGGCAGTCAGCCATCACAGGGGGTTGGACTAGAGTCGTGCGTGCCTTCTGCATGGAGGAGGGCACAATATGGGCATTCCGCTTCACCTTGTTCAGCAACCAGAATATATTTTGCCTCTTTCTTTACCGTCTTTAATAGTACAAGTATACAACTGTGGTTCATCATTCTTTATTTGGTTCTTATGTAATTCTTGAACATATGTACCTATGAATCAAATAATGCATTGGTTGTTTGAACCTGATGGATATGAATAAAGTTGTAGCATACATTCAAATCCAAATCCGGTACAATTTGGAAAAGCAGCAATTAAATTACGGTGAAATTATGCTCTCCAGGTTGTTACGGCACACAAGGTTGGTAAAACACATACGTTTGCGATATGCACCATAATCCGAGACGGTTCACAGAGAGGAAACGTGTGCAAGCATGCACACAGTTGCCATTTGCAAAGTGTGTGCGATGTCAGACAATATCACAAATGGTGCGGGCAAACTAAACGTGTGTGTTAGTTGCCTTATCGTACATGATTCGCAACCATGAACTGTTTCTAATGAAGTATGCATCATAAACATTGCACCACAGAATAGCATGTGCGATAGTTGTCGTGTACAACGATGTTACGACTGTCCGACGTTTCGTAATCCTGTCCAACACTCGTACGACGATTAGCTAATCTTCTTAATGGTGAACCGTTTGTGATGGGCCGCACATCATACACGTTCTATAATAGTGAACCATTTGTGATGGGCCGCGCATCATAAATGTAGCACCACAGAATACCGATTGTGATGGCAATGCGAGCAGAAACGAGTAGGAGTAATGTAGGGGCCCTATCCCCGACGGTTTCTGGGTCGTGTGGGAAGGACCCCCCTATCGCCCACACTCACTTGGCGCCGGTTCCAAATGCCGTCGTGGAAAGGGGTTTTAAACCGTTTGTTTAGGACCGACGCGCACCAGTGAGAGGACGTCTTGTTTCTTGAAGGGGACGTGACTATTAAATAAATAAGTGGCATCATTTGGGGTGGTTTAGCATGTACATGCTCAATGATCCAGGAAATGAACTAGCAATTGACATATTGTCAACATGGATTAGTTAGGACCAAAAGCATCTTGATAAAACATACCGACTTAATCAGAAGAATATATGCTCAGAGATTACATCAACGATATGCTAATCAATGAACCATAGATAGGATGACATGCAGTGTTAGCCCGGGGTGCAATAGGAACCCTAATCCTAAACTCCAATAAGAACCCAAAGTTTTTACCCCACCCGATCTATCCATACTACTTGTCGCTCCAACTGATGTATCTGGATGTATTTTAGCGATAGATAATCCATTTGAGCGAGAAGTAATATCTGAGGGAGTAGTTTAAAAACAAGAACGCGAAGAGAACTTGTCGATTAGAATGATATCCTTTAGCATCATAGCAAATGGGGCATAGCAGAATGTTGTCCCTCTGGAGTGGCTCCCTGACCAAATGATTTGTGGCCATATCTAGCAAGAACCACCAACGGGGAGGGGGATGGATCTAGAGGCGAAGAGGGGGAGAGAGAGAGAGAAAGAGAGAGAGAGAGAGAGAGAGAGAGAGAGGTAAAGGATGAGACATCTTGTTTATGGAAGGGTTTTGATTGGTGTGGAAAAAGGAGGCGGTATTTGGGGAGGGTTGGGATTAGGTGGGCATGCGGGGAGTTCAAAAATGAGTGGATGGTAGGGAAAATTTGAGCAAACGCTTAGTGGGGGAGGCAAGGATAAATCTGAGCTTTGTTCAGTTCTAGTTTTTTTCCTTCATATTATGCAAGAACAACTTTTTATAAACTTGCAGCACTTTCACAAATAGTCGTGACCACTTTCATATGAAAAACATAGTTCATGTGACACCATGTTCCTTGCATATATGTTGGTTCTACTTTGCTTTATAATGTGTTCATGTAGGGCCGTGTTCCTTGTTTTATTTAAGGTGAGACCAAAAGGTTTGCAATGCACTGTCATTTTGTTCATGCATGTCACTTGAAGAAAGCATGTTCCTCATGTGAGTGTGTCATAACTGTTTACAAATTAAAGCACGCGGTGCCGTTTGTCACATCACACTTTCATATTATACTTTGAACGCGGCAAGGTACCACTATCAGAAGGATTTGAGAGAGCATGAATGCGAACATGCTTCATGCTTTGTAATCATGATGCAAACCACTTAGTGTAGTGATTTAAAAAAAGTACTATTCATTGTTTATATCACACTGGACTTTCGGCATGCAGATAAGCTTAGGTTATGGATGGTGTCATATACCGGCCATAGTTGATTGGTCATAAACTATCTGTATTCGACATTTTGCTTGCTTCTATAATTCTGATCATGGCAATATGTGTTCATGTGGTACCATGTTCCTCACATATTTAATGTGAGCCCAAGAGGTTTGAAATTCACAATCATTTTGTTCATTTATCAGGTGGAGTGTACTGTTTACACATTCTAGTGCACATGACCGATTGTCATGTCATACTTTGAGCTTCTACCACGAGCATGCGGAAAGGTGCCTCCATAGGTGAATGTTAAAAAAATCTGCATTTGACATTTTCTTTTTTCTTTTGTACTACTGATGGGTAAATGTTCATGTGTTGGGATGTTCATTGCATATGTAAGGTGATCCCAATAGGTTTGCAATGCACATACGTTTCGTTTGTGCAGGTATCTTGAATAAAGCAAGTTCATCGTGTCAAGTGTCACGTTCGGTTACAAATTAAAGTTCGGGATGCCAGTTGTCACACCACAATTTGAGATATCCCTTAAAACAAAACAAGTGGAGCATGCCATATCAACAACATGCACAATGCAGGCATGTCGAGCGTGCAATGTCACCACAATACACAATATATTGCTTGAACCCACCTACAAAAATTGCTCGAACACACACATGATTCCCGTGCGTCCTGGAACCATTGGGCGACATCCAAACTCCTTTGGTTGGTTACATTTTTTGCACAAGAAATTAACGATCGCATTCCTTTTACTGCATCCATTTGCATCTTCTTCCTCGGTCGTTCCTTGTCGTCTGCCACAAACCCCTGATGTCGACACACCACTTATTCTTGTAGACTTGTGTTGGGCAACCAAGCACAGAGTTTTGTAGGACAACAACAAATTTCCCTCAAGTGGATGACCTAAGGTTTACCAATCCGTGAGAGGAATACGATGAAGATGGTCTCTCTCAAACAACCCTGCAATCAAATTCAAGAAATCTCATGTGTCCCCAACACAACAAATACAATGGTAAATTGTATAGGTGCACTAGTTCGGCGAAGAGATGGTGATACAAGTGTAGTATGGATAGTAGATATAGGTTTTTGTAATATGAAAATATAAAAACAGCAATGTAGCAAGTGATCAAACAGAGCACAAATGGTATTGCATTGTTTGGAAGCAAGGCCTAGGGTTCATACTTTCACTAGTGCAATCTCTCAACAATGTTAACATAATTGAATCATATAACCATCCCTCAACGTGCGACAAAGAATCACTCCAAAGTTCTTATCAAGTGGAGAACATACGAAGAAATTGTTGTAGGGAGCAAACCACCTCAAAGTTATCCTTTCCGATCAATCTATTGAGCTATTCCAATAAGTGTCGCAAACAACCCTAGAGTTGTACTAAAAAACACCATATGATACGCATCAATCAACTCTAATGTCACCTAGATACTCCAATGTCACCACAACTATCCGTGAGTCAATTATACGATATGCATCAAACAACTTCAGATTCATAATATTCAATCCAACACAACGGACTACAAAGAGTACCCCAAAGTTTCTACCAGAGAAAGTGGGACGAAAACGTGCATCAACCTCTATGCCTAGATTACCCCAATGTCAGCGCGGGAATCCGCAGGTTGATTGCCAAAACGTATATCAAGTGAATCAATAGAACACTCCATTGTCACCACAGGTATCCACATGAAATACATACATCAAGTGTTCTCAAATCCAGAATATTCAATCTGATAATAGTGAAACCTCAAAGGGAAAGACTCAATTCATCACAACAAGATAGAGAGGGGGAAAACACCATATGATCCAACCATATTAAAAGGCCCGCGGTACATCAAGATCGTGCCAAATCAAGAATACAAGAGAGAGAGAGAGAGAGATCAAACACATAGCTACTGGTACATACCCTCAGCCCTGAGGGTGAACTACTCCCTCCTCGTCATGGAGACCGCCGGGATGATGAAGATGACCTCTGGTGGTGATTTCTCCCTCCGACAGGGTGCCGTAAAAGGCCTCCAAATGGGATCTCTTTGGAATAGAGACTTGCAGCGGCGAAGTCAAAGTTCTAGGTTTATTTCTCGGGGTTTCTCTATTTATAAGAATTTTCAGAGTTGGAATCACGCAAAAATGAGTTACATGGGGCCCACAACGCAACAACCCACGGTCACCCCCTAGGCACACCGGGTTGCCTTTTCACCACCTCGTGGGTCTTCTGGTCCTCCCGCGAAGCTTCGGGGGTCTCTTATATTCCAAAAAACATCAAAATGTTCGTTTGGTATGGATTTTCTGGAAAACCAAAAACAAGCATAAAACAACAACTGGCACTGGGCACTAGGTTAATATGTTAGTCCATGAAAATCATATAAAAGTGCACCAAAACCATATAAAATTATTGCTAACATGGCATGAATACGTCATAAATTATAGATACGTTGGAGACGTATCAACCCCCACCGCCTCCCTACAGCCATGAATGACAAGAAAGTAACAACTGAGACCCACCACATCATCGCCCATGTCATAACTGTGCTAGGGGTGGTGTACACCAACGAGCCTTGGACTGTGGGGTGAGTCATTGCCTTGTACGAGTAATGGCTCTAGGAGGAGGATAACAAGTCTGTTGGCCTAGACCTCTAGTACACCCGTTCGAGCAGTTACAGATAACAAGGGGTCATCGTCGTTCAGCTCGCAATGCATGAGCATGTCCTCATGTACCACCACTGTAGGTCCAAGTGGTGCCAAGTGTTGCATCAATTCCTTCAACGCAAACTGATAACTTTCGCTAGCGTGGACGCGAGGGGCGATAGGATCATGCTTGCCCATGCATGGATCATGATTCCAGACGAGCACCATGTTGACAACCAAAAGCATTTCTGTATCAAAGGTGGTGGAGAAAGAGACTCCATGGGTGACCTTGCAGCGGCCATCATCGACATGTCGTATAAGAACATGAAGAAATCATTCCCAAGGGACAACCACCAGTACTGGGAGTGGAAACCGCTTTCCCTGCTGCCCCTCGAGTATGCAGCAAAACACGGGTACGTTAGCTACGAGTTGTACTGTAGGATCCTAATCACTGAGGATGGGCTACATCACCTTCTCCAAGAATCATTGAGGGAATGGCTCCACCACCATAAGAAGACAGACAAAGGATCATCGAGCGGCTGGAAGCGTCGTAAGGGAAACTAAGCGTGGTGAATTGCTAGATCTTTGGATGTGTAAATTCAATTAGTGTGTTAATTAAGATTGAGCAAACAACTATGATTGTAGTAGGTCAAAGATGTCGTGTGTTATTATTATACTTATTTACATAGAACAAGTGGTATGGTGATGTACAAATGCATGGGGCTTATGTATAAATATGTGATTGTATCATTGTTACCTTTCTGCAAATGCTTTTTCATGAATAGTGTCAGTACTTTTTAGAATTATTTGCAAGGGCCTTCAAAATACCCATGACCAGCTTTCAGAAACAGTATGAGCGCTTCCACAATACACTAAGAGCAATGTCACATCTTTGTGAGTTGAAAAAAGCAATGCATGGTCACGTCTTCGTGTGCCTCCTCGTCTGACTCATATGAAAGGGGTGCCGTCAGATTGTGGCTACACAACGCATGCTTGGTATGCCCTTCGTTCAAACTACTTCACCAACCTCCTAGTCGCCCGCCATGATTTAAGCGGTTGCCAAAACTCCTCTCCATCGCCTTCCCCATTCCGCTATCAATCTCTTCCCGCATCTTTCTATCACTAGCACCATGTCTCGTGCTGGATCTTTCGGCGGCCTCAGTGGTGATAGGATGGTGACGCTGGGCTTACTAGCCCCGTTCACTCGCAAATGCCGTGTCGACCTCCATGGCGGCCGCACCATCTGTACTATCTACACCAACGAGATCAGTGCCATCAACACGTGGATACAAGGGACCGAGGAGTCCATGCGAGCGAATGAACCGGTCTTCGTCGGTATACCTCAAGTACACTCCCTCGCAGGAGAAGGCAGTAGTCATCCAGATTTTCCACTACTCTAGTTGTCTAGTTTACTAGGTATGCCAATCTTTAGGGGTGAGCACATCCCTTCCAATGTTCCTCCTCAAGGAATAGTACACATTCGTAGTTTTTTTTGCATCTAGCATGGCATACAACTGTTGGATCCCTTGGGGCTTAAGGGTCACAAATTACAAGGACTTCCAGGCCGAATGGGCTATTCTGGATGACACAAACAAGCCTTGGGATTCGCTCGGGGAAGTCACCGAATTAATCATTTATGAATTCTATGACGAGAAGAAGTTGTTCGATAAGAAGTATCACCAACGCTGGGCTGAGGAGCTCTGTGATGCACAAATCACGAACGTGTGCATGGACGCGTATGCATGCTTAGTCGTATGGAGACGGATCCACCTCATCGAGCAGGGTCGGATAGAAGATAAAGAAAGGCGAGTGATGCAGGCCATCGATACGTCTCCAATGTATCTATAATTTATGAAGTATTCATGTTGTTATGTTATCATTCTTGGATGTTTTACAATCATTTGTTAGCAACTTTACATCATTTTTTGGGACTAACCTATTGACCCAGTGCCCAGTGCCAGTTGCTATTTTTTGCTTGTTTTTTACATCGCAGGAAATCAATATCAAATGGAGACCAAACACCGCGAATTTTTTTGTGGATTTTTTATGGACCAGAAGACCACCAATGGGCCGGAGCAGCACCTGGGGGTGCCCCGAGGGGGGCACAACCCACCAGGGCGCTCCTGGGGGGCCCAGGCATGCCCAGGTGGGTTATGCCCACCTCGGTGCCCTCCCGCACCCCCTCTTTACCCTATAAATTCACAAATATTCCAAAAACCCTCGGGGTTAACCTAGATCAGAAGTTCTGCCGCCGCAGGCCTCTGTAGCCACTAAAAACCAATCTAGACCCTATTCCGGCACCCTGCCAGAGGGGGGAATCATCACCGGTGGCCATCTTCATCATCCCGGCGGCCACCACGATGAGGAGGAAGTAGTCCACCCTCGGGGCGAAGTGTTTGTACCAGTAGCTATGTGTTTAATCTCTCTCTCTCGTGTTCTTGAGATGTCACGATCTTGATGTATCGCGGGCTTTGTTAATATAGTCGGATCACATGGTGTTTTCCCCTCTCTATCTTGTTGTGATGAATTGAATTTTTCCCTTTGAGATTTCGTTGTTATCGGATTGAATACTTTTATGGATTTGAGAACACTTGATATATGTCTTGCAATTGAATACTCGTGGTGACAATGGGGTATCGTATTGATTCACTTGATATAGGTTTTGGCACTCAACTCGTGGATTCCCGAGGTGACATTGGGGTAATCTATGCATAGGGGTTGATGCACGTTCTTGTCTTTGTTTCTCCGGTAGAAATCTTGGGGCACTCTTTGAAGTTCTTTGTGTTGGATTGAGTATTATGAATATGAATTTGCTTTGGTGTTATTTTTAGTACAAACTCTAGGGTAGATCGAACGGAAAGAATAGCTTTGTGTTATTTTAGTACGAACTCTTGAATAGATCGAACGGAAAGAATACCTTTGAGGTGGTTTCGTACCCTACGAATAATTTATTCTTATGTTCTCCGCTAGATAGGAACTTTGGAGTGATTCTTCGTTGCACGTTGAGGGGTGGTTATATGATCCAATTGTATTAGCACTGTTGAGAGATTGCACTAATGAAAGTACGGACCCTAGGCCTTGTTTTTAAGCATTGCAATACTGTTTTTGTGCCCGTTTACAATTTGCTACCTTGATGTTTTTATTTATTCAGATTATAAAAATATATTTCTACCATCAATATTACACTTTTATCACCATCTCTTCGACGAACTTGTGCACCTATACAATTTGCCATTGTATTGGGTGTGTTGGGGACACAAGAGATTTCTCGTATTTGGTTGCAGGGTTGTTTGAGAGAGACCATCTTCATCCTACACCTCCCACGGATTGATAAACCTTAGGTCATCCACTTGAGGGAAAATTGCTACTGTCCTACAGAACTCTGTGCTTGGAGGCCCAACACGAGTCTACAAGAATAAAGTTGCATATTAGACATCAGCCATCCATGAAAACATCAAGAAGACGGAGATGATGCAACACAAATTGGGGAAGGCGCAACATGAGAGATATTTTGAATAGATTAGTTTTATCATTATTTATGTAATTTAAATTCTGCTGAACTTGGTCGATTTATGCTGAAGTTGTGAGTTCTAGTGTTATGAAAATTTGTGGCATCATACTATTGAGTCAATTAATGTAGTTGTCGGCCCTTAAAAGCGGTACCTTCGCATACTACCTTGTCAAATCTTTATCTTCACTGTTCACCATCATGCCCCGAGCTAAACCCTAGCCGTCAAGGGGTAAAAGATGTCCGCACACAGAGGAAAGAAGGAGGGTCATCGGGTTGCAGGATCAATGGGGGCGACAAGCAATCCTCGTCCTGCCACCGGTAGCGGTGACAGCATCACGCGCGACATCGGCGGCGACAACATCACGGGCGGAGGCGCCGGCAGTGACTTGCCTAGCGAATGGAATATCACATCAGAGCTGATATTCGGAAGGAAAAAACCAACACAAGTAAGTCAACCCGGCACCTGTTTCCCTCATGAAACGTGGTGCGTTATTTGTTAACTAAATGTACTAGTATGTGTGAATAGGAAGGTGAAATCCTCCCTGCGTTAAATCGTAGTATTTCGATGTCCGAGCAAAGTCCTCAGTTCAGTGGAATACAAAAGACATAGACATGCGTGCACCTGTGTAGCCCAATCCATAGAATCTGGATTAATGGACTTGATTTCGGGCGTAGGTTTCTAGTCTTCCCAAAAGAGGTTTGAAATAAAACAAAATTGTTTTCTATGTGATGTATTCATCAGTTACATCCACGATTTAACTCCATTTTTCCTGTACTAGGTCTATGACACGTGTGGAAATTTGAAGTGGGTGGATGAAGAATGGAAGGGGAGAGCAAGGACTATAATCCACAAGAACATTGAAGAAAATTTTGTGCTACAGATATCAAATATGGAGAAGGACAAGCAGATAGCTTGCATGAAAGAAGAGAAGAAGGTGGCAAACATCTACCTAAAGCACGCCGTTAAGAGTAGGGATAGAAGGGATTTAGCTACACTATCTATCGTAGGTGGATGTCTACTTATGTATGCTCTCCTGCAGTTGTTCGTTAGGTGGATTATATAAAATGATATGATTACTTTCTAAACTTTTTGGAAACCCTTTCGGAAATAAAATGGATACATTTCAGAAATAGTTTCAAGCACTTTCATAAATATAAGATAGAAAATTCAACAAATTTATGTGATACAATATGAGTCTCCCCTAATACGACATTACATCAGCATCTTCAACAGCCAAGCAACATGCTAGTAACACAGCTTTTAATCAAGATCCGTATCCATCTCATTTGGGCCTATTTCCTCCTCGTCAACCAGTTCATCCTTGCTCATGTAGAAGTCTTCATTTCCATCTTTAAATTTATGCTGAATTTTAGCACAACACTAGCAAGAACTGAAAACACTAATGCATCATCTCTTTCGTGGTCAACATTTGGGAGAGCATCATCTTCCTCCTCTTCATCCTCAACATCTCCGGAAGCATCATGATCCTCCAGTTCATCCTCAACATCCGCAGATAAATGATGTGGTGAAGAATGGGCAGCTTCTTGGTAGGCTTGTTGATGACTCCCTAGAAGTGGCACCAGAAAGTTCGTGTCTACTAGAACTACGTCGGTATTTCCCCAAAGAGGAAGGGATGATGCAACACAGCGACGGTATGTATTTCCCTCAGTGATGAAACCAAGGTTATCGAACCAGTAGGAGAACCAAGCAACACAACGTAAATAGCCAATGCACACAGATAACAAATCCTCGCAACCCAACGTGTTAAAGGGGTTGTCAATCCCTTCCGGGTAACGGCGCCTCAAGATAGGCAAATGAACGTGAGATAAATTTGTAGTAGATTGAAAGAAAGATCGCAAATAAAATAAATAAAATAAAACCCAGCAAGGTATTTTTGTATTTTTGGTTTAATAGATCTGAAAATAGATGCAAGGAAAAATAGTAGATCGCAAAGGCAAATATATGAGAAGGAAGACCCGGGGGCCGTAGGTTTCACTAGTGGCTTCTCTCAAGAAAAATAGCAAACGGTGGGTCAACAAATTACTGTTGGGAAATTGATAGAACTTCAAATAATCATGACGATATCCAGGCAATGATCGTTATATAGGCATCACGTCCAAGATTAGTAGACCTACTCCTGCCTGCATCTACTACTATTACTCCACACATTGACCGCTATCTAGCATGCATCTAGTGTATTAAGTTCATAGAAAAACGGAGTAATGCAATAAGAATGATGACATGATGTAGACAAGATCTATCTATGTAGAGATAGACCCCATCGTTTTATCCTTAGTAGCAGTGATACATACGTGTCGGTTCCCCTTCTGTCACTGGGATCAAGCACCGTAACAAAGCACCTCTTCCCATTGCAAGATAAATAGATCAAGTTGGCCAAACAAAACCTGTCGTGGTTTAGTCACGGCAGATGTCCTAGAGAAAGGACTTAGTCGTGGAGCCATCGCTATGGTTTAACTTAAAGGGGTTAAAGCGGACAAGGGACGCAAGAGAGTTTTATACTAGTTCGGCCCCTTACGATGAAGGTAAAAGCCTACGTCTAGTTGTGATGGAATTGCTGGGGTTTCGATGACCAGGGAGCGTATATGCTTTGCCTGGGTCTCGAGTTGTTGTCTGTTCCCATTGAATCGCCGCCGGGTCGTCCCCTTATATACATGGGTTGACGCCCGTCGGTTTACAGAATCCCGAGGCCGGCTCATAAATGTGTCCGGCTCGGTCTCTGCTATTTCTATCTTACAACACAAGTTTACATATCAATGCCGGTTTATGTCTACAGGCCTTAAACCGGCTTTGGGCCCTGGGCCTTCATAAAGCGTCATCATCTGTCTTCATGGGCTTCAGATACAATGAACTACTTATGGGGTTAACCCGGCCTCTCCTGGCCGGTTTACGCCCAGTGGTAATATCCCCAACATTAGGCCCCAGATTGAACTAGTTCATGTCAATCCTCAATACTTAAGAAAATTTCTTCTTCAACATCTTCACATAATTTTGTAAACCGCCGTGATGTCATCTTCCAGGACCATGGTAAACCGCCGTGACGTCACCTGTTATTTAAAACTGTGTATAACCTACCTTCATTAATGAGCCTCCGACAATTGAGGGGACAGCTCCGCCTCATATCCAAATTTTAGGCACCTCGATTTTCGCGCCTGACGCTTATCTTTTTGCCCTTATAAATAGGGCTAGGGGGTCTTTCCATTCCCCCCCCGTATCTCTTCACCTCATCTTCTTCCTCGCACTGCCCGACCTTTGGAGCTCCGCCGCCACCGTCGACCTTCATTTCTTCCTCCGCGACGGCCGCTGCATCAACCTGATCGGACCAGAAAAACACGGCAATCCTCCGCTGCTTCCTCAGCACCAGTACGTTCCTCCTTTCTTACTCCAGATCGACCATTAGGGTTCGTCGTTCTTCGTAGTTCTTCGAATTCTTGAATCTTTTGTTTCTCTTTAGTAGTACCAATGGCTAGTTTAGATCTGCTTTTTCCAAAGCCTTTGTACTTTAAACTCCTGCTTCCTTGTTAGAACATCTGCCTTGTATAAAACTCATCTCAACTTGGTGAACTCTTAACACGCTGGAAATTAGGTCAGAATATATTTTGTTTTTCCAACGCGTGGTAGATCTGAAATTACCATGGCAAGATGTGAAACTTGTTTCTTCCTTCACTTATACACCTTTAATACCAGATTGGGCGGTTTAACTTCATAGAAAAAATAATGACCCAGTAGATACCATTAGTCCCCTGTTGAACCGCCAATGCATTCATCATTGTATTGTTTCCATTGTCAGACTCCGGTTTAACAATATGCTTATATCCTTATACGGCTGTATAGTTGTCCACTGTAAATCTTAAACCGACAATAATCATGTTTCAGATCTTTCATTGCCATGGCCAAGCAAGTCTATGAATGCAATTGGGCTCCTTCTCGAGTAACCGTAGAATAGTTAAACAATCTTGTAAAAACGGGCGCTTTAGCCAAGAAAGATGTCATCCACTGGAGGGTCCCTGGCCCAGAAAATCCTCCTATTCCCAAGGACGGAGAGGTAGTCGTGTTTGCTGATCATCCGGGTCGAGGTTTTAGCCCTCCCAGTTTAAAAAATTTCCGAGATGTACTAGCCAATTTTCAGCTGCACCCTCAAGACATCGGTCCCAATTTTGTGACCAACATCTGCCACTTCCAAGTCTTCTGTGAGGCTTATCTGCAGGAGGAACCTACAGTCGAACTGTTTAGGGATTTCTTTCACTTAAACCGTCGCACAGAGTTCACGGATGGACCCAATACGGAATTGGGTGGAATGGCGGTTCAGAAAAGGAAGGAAGTTACTTTCCCTCATCCCAAGCTCCACAGTCACCCCAAAGAGTGGAACCAGACCTGGTTTTATTGCAAGGATACATCTCTACCTGAAGAAAACCCCTGCCGGGTTACCGCCCTGAACGCCTTAGCAATACACATCCTTTTCTTCAGAGGTTGACTGCAAAAGAAAGGGCCAACTATGCTCCTCAACTATCCAAGCTTAGAGCCTTCATGGTGAACGGTTTGACAGGAGTTGATCTTGCTCGTTGCTGGATAAGCTGGAGTATTCTGCCCTTAAGCCGGCGCTCTGGTTTGATGTGCGAATAGACGGGGATTTTGAAGGATGCTCAACGACATATTGACATTCAGCTTACAGATGCGGAAGTTACTAAAGCTGTAAAGAAAATGCTGAACGAACCGGAGGCTGTCTGTGCTCAAATTGGACTACTCCCTTTCTGCACTTTCAACAAACCGCCAGCTGTAAGAATCATATAATCTTTTTATCTTAAGTTTCTTCTGTCCAAATATTCTCTAAAAATGTGATTATTTTCTGACAGGGTAATGATCTGTTCTGGAACAAGAAACCACAAGAAAAACCGGCAAAGCCGCAAGACAAACCGGCTAAGCCACTTCGCCCAAAGACCAAGGTTGTTAAAAAACCTGGCAAGAAAAGGACCACTGCATCTTCCGAACTACCAGCTAATGACGATGTGGGTAACCCGGAATCAGAGGTAGAACTTGACTCTCTTGGTTCATTTTTCGTACACCTCATTGACAATGATTATTATCAGGACGACGCTGAAGGCAGTCATGCGGGTGATGTAGAGGTAACCATTCTTTCCTCCGATTCAGATCCTGTGCCAACATAAAAAATCCGTCGAGCAAACCGGAAAGTAAAATTTTCTCACCCCCTTGCTTACTTGGACCCAAACTTTCTTTTGAAGACACGGCAGCACGAGGCTCGCCGCACAACCCGGCACAGCGGCCAGGTAGTTACCTCCGCCGGTTTACCGAACAGCCCGGTTCGGAAACGCCGATCAGAGGTCTCTTATCCCCTTGACACTTCATGCCCCAAAGCAGGTTGTTTCCGCCAGCCTCTTAACCCATCTGATTCAAATTATCAGGGCACTTCTCACTCATCTTCTGGCGAGTCGTCGGCCACAAAACTTCCACCCCTCAAAACAGTTCTTGGGTGAGCTATATACTTGCTTTTATCCTTAATCTGTTATTTTTATATACTGTACTGATCCTTATGTTTATTTTCCTCAGTGCCAAGCCCAGACCCAACAAGAAGGCTCGGTTGAATAAACTGACTGATCATAACGCAGAAGTTGAACCGGAAAAAACTCCAGATCCTGAAGCGACCGATGCTGACGCCATTCTTAATGACCCACCACCTCAAGACCATGACTTCGTTGCTGAGCAGGTAGAAGTTGACACCACAAGCCATGCTGACCAGCCAACCAGCCCTATCCGAACTGATGACAAACCGGCAAGTCCGGTTAAAAATACTGACAAACCGCCAACCCCAGTAACGGCTGCTGATGACAAAGATGATGATATTATGATTACTGGCACTGGCCATACCGCTCCTGGCAATCCTGTCGCTTTGTCAAAGCATACTGCCAAAGACGAGCTCACTGTAATTGGCAAAGGCAAATGGAATGCCGATTTGTCAAATTATGCCCATTTGAATGCTCAAGACCTTCACTCCGGCTTCTTGAACCGTCTGTACACCAGCCATGATTATGAAGCCGGTTTGGTCAATTTGATGAAGGAGCGATATGAGGTAACTCCATAAGCGTTCCTCTCTTATATTCAATTTGCAGCTTATCAACTTCCAGTAGCCCCCAAGTGACGGTTTAGGATACCAATCTAAACCGGGACTTTTAGTAATAATTTCATGTTCGCAACAACGCATCTTAATTTCACTGATGTAGCCCCCAAGGGCCGGTTTAACTTTATAAAGATGAACCGGGACCTTGCAGAAGAATTCCCATATCAGCAATTATCAGCAAGTACACATTAGCCCCCAAGTGCCAAGTTGAATATTTGTATTGTGCTTGGGACTTGTAGAAATTTCTGATAAGGAACAAATACGCATTAGCCCCCAAATACCAAGGGCATAACTTGTTATGTGCTTGGTACTTCAAATATGTACTGTCAACTCATTATATATCTGTCTCTTTATAGGCTGAGCTAAGCAAGAAGGAAAGCCAAACCGCTAATCTGCAAGAGAATCTCAAATCCCAGCAAGCCGAAACCTCCAAAGCCAAGGAAGAATTGACCAGCGCTCTAGGCGCTATGGAGAAACTGAAAGAGGGCTTCAACAAGGAGTGGGCGGATTGGGAGACTGAAAAATCCGCTTTGATAAAAAGGGCTGAGAACACAGAAGCAGCTCTTAAACCGGTGGTTGACAAACTGACCAGTGTAAAGCGGCAGATTCATGCCATGACTGCTGCTGTGTTTGGTAAACATCTTTTCCTTAACACTTTCAACATATCTTCCCATGTGTTGTCGGTTTACTGATGTGTACCATGGCGCAGGAACTCGTATTAGCCATTTGGGCTCTGACGTACAGAAGAAATTGAAAGCGGCCTATACTCTGATAGAGCAGCTGTATACCGGTGCACAGCGGATCATCTATACTGCTTCCCACAATAATCCTCCTCCCACTTTGATCAAGGATACCTTAGAAAGGTTATCTATGCTTCCTGCCCGGGTAGACGAGCTAAAAAAGTCTGCCGCAAGAACAGGCGCTTTGGCCGCACTAACCCGGGCAAAAGCGTGGGTACCTGACTTTGATCTAGTGGAATCGGCTCAAGGATATCCCAGTTTGAAGGAAGACGGAACATAATTTGGCAATGATGATCTTCGAATCATAAAGCGGGAAGTATGCCCATTGGCTTGTCAACTGGTTGAAGAAGAGGATCTCTCGTATTATCAGGCGAGTTATGATGATAAGAACAGACGGGTTGCTGCACCAATTCCAGAAGCGCAGAATCTTATCCCACCAATCCGTAAGCACACTTATGCCCCTGACATTGAACCGTCCACGCTTATAAGCGATGAAGCTGTATTCCAAGCCCTAACTAGGATCGACTGGGCAACCGTTGACTTCCAGCCACTGGGTAGAGAGGATGGAGTTGAACCGGCGCAAGACGATCCGCAGCCGTCAGGCCAAGCTGGTAACGAATCATGATCCGGAGGCCGGTTTAGTCTTCTACATGGTGCAACATGTATTTGAGAAAACAATTATCCTTTTGGGCACTGAAACGCCTTGTAATAGGCTAGTTAAAATACTTGGTATGCTATGCCTTCGTGCATATTTATCTGCGACTGATGCTTGCTTAATCCGACATGCTTAAGATATGATATTCATAATCCATAGCCATTTATTCAAGATGTTCCTGCAGATAAGAAGCTTAAAGCGCCCCGGCGGTTTACCCCCGGGCGGGTCACGATACCTAAATATAGATACATGACCAAGGTTTATAACTAAGGTTGTAAAAGATAACCAAATATGGAAATATATAATACCTGTGACCTTTAGGCATAATGTTGGCTGACCAACGTTGTAGTGAGGGCCATAACCCTACTCTGGAGGATAAGTAACTCCTGTTATATGATGCCGGTTTACAATAAAACTGTTCCGGGTTGTGATAAACACCGGTTTATTCCATACTGGTGACTTTGAGTCAAAACCAGACCGGGCTGATAGTCTCTGGATTATAATTTGATCGTGTACTGACAACTTGTAGTTGACAGCCTAACCGGGTTGATAAACACCGGTTTGAAAACATCACAAATCTTATGAAAGCAAAGAAAACTTAGCAAAAGGCAAATAAAAACCGTTGTAGTCGAGGCTTTTCACGGGCTGCCAGGCCCCAAATTCGAGGCTTTTCATGGGCTGCCAGGCCACTGAGTTAAACCATTTTTGCAAAGCCTTTTAAGATGGTCCTCAATCCTTAACCAATCATCGTTTTAACTTGACAAGTTTAGGGTCTTCATTTTAGAGTAACTTGTCAAAGTTTGAAGGGTCATACCAGGTTTACCTGGGCGGAGTGACTTACTTAAATAGGCAGGTTAACCCGGGGTTTTAGGTGTATACCCCAGGCTTCCAAGCCACGGCTTGATAGCCTATTACAAGTGTAGATTCTAAGTTCATTTCGACAGCAAAGAATCCCCAAGTAACATTTTGAGCTGTGCTCAGTGGGTGCCTATGTTTGAGTTGTTGCTTTACAACACTCTCTTTGGCCCCAAATTGATTTGACTTTTAGCCGATCAAGAGGTGTGACTATGGTTCGAATACGACCAAGCCCCCAAGTGATGTTGTGGCATTGCGCCGATCAAGAGGTGTAGCTATGGTTCAGATACAACCAAGCCCCCAAGTGATGTAACATAAAACTTTTAAGAAACTGATTCAAGGGGTAAACCGGACGCCGCTTTATACACAGAAGCTCCATGTAACCACACATGATGTAAGAAAAACCACAGATACCCCGCCTTAGCTGAGGTTCCGGTTTATTATATTGATTATAATATATACATTGTCATAATATGTACATAAGCAGAGCCCATGGCTCAAGTATAGTAGGGCCGAAGATGAGCAATATTCCACGGCCGGTTGGTCTCCTCCTCCGACTTACGTGAGTCTTTGCGCTCTCGAACATCGATGAGGTAGTATGACCCGTTGTGCAGATTCTTGCTGACCACAAAGGGTCCTTCCCAAGGGGGGGAAAAGCTTGTGCATATCCGTCTGATCCTGGATGAGTCGAAGCGCCAAATCACCTTCTTGAAAGGTTCTGGTTCTAACCCGGCGGCTATGATAACGACGATATGCTGCCATTAGTGGGTCCTTGGAATCTCAAGTGCCGGACACTTGTTGAGCCACCAGATCCGAGTCACCGAAGCACTTAACTCGGCTTAGGTTCATCTCCTTAGCCATCCGAAGACCATGGAGTAAAGCCTCATATTCAGCTGCATTGTTAGTGCAAGGGAACATTAAACAGAGAACATAACAAAACTTATCACCTCGTGGGGAAGTTAATACGACTCCAGCCCCCGAGCCCTCAATTGCCTGGACCCATCAAAATGAATAGTCCAATAAGTATGATCCGGCTTCTCTTCTGGCGCTTGTAGTTCTGTCCAATCATTGATGAAATCCACAAGTGCCTGAGACTTGATCGCCGTTCGGGGTATGTATTTCAACCCGTGAGGCCCGAGCTCTATAGCCCACTTAGCAATCCGGCCAGTTGCTTCCCTGTTCTGGATTATATCCCCCAAAGGAGCAGAACTGACCACCGTGATGGGATGACCTTGGAAATACTGCTTAAGCTTCCGGCTTGCCATAAAAACCCCATACACCAATTTTTGCCAATGCGGGTACCCCTGCTTGGACTCAATGAGTACCTCACTGATATAGTAAACCGGCCGTTGAACCGGATATTCCTTTCCGGCCTCCTTGCGCTCCACCACAATAGCCACACTAACAGCCCGGGCGTTAGCTGCCACATATAGCAACAATGGCTCTTTGTTAACCGGAGCAGCGAGAACCGGCGGATTAGCCAGCTGCCGCTTTAAGTCCTCGAATGCTTCATTAGCGGCGTCACTCCAGACGAAGTTATCCGTTTTCTTCAGCATCTGATACAAAGGGATGGCCTTCTCGCCAAGGCGACTGATAAACCAGCTCAACGCGGCAATCCAGCCTGCCAGGCGTTGAACATCATTGATACACTCCGGTTTGGCCAAGGAGGTGATGGCCTTGATCTTTTCTGGATTAGCTTCAATACCCCGGTTAGACACCAAAAAGCCCAAGATCTTGCCTGCAGGTACACCAAAGACGCACTTGGCCGGATTAAGCATCATTTTATAAACCCGCAGGTTATCAAAAGTTTCTTTCAGGTCATCAATCAATGTCTCCTTCTTCCTTGATTTCACCACAATATCATCCACATAGGCGTGAACATTGCGGCCGGTCTGTTTATGAAGACAATTCTGCACACTGTTGATAAGTCGCCTGGGCACTTTTGAGCCCAAAGGGCATGGACACATAGCAGAAGGCTCCAAAGGGAGTTATGAAGGTTGTCTTCTCCTGGTCCTTAACTTCCATTTTGATCTAATGATAACCAGAATATGCATCCAAAAAGCTTAAACGCTCGCAACCCGCCGTAGCATCAATAATTTGATCAATACGGGGGAGGGCAAAAGGATCTGCTGGACAACCTTTGTTGAGATCTGTGTAGTCCACACACATACGCCAAGTGCCGTTCTTCTTAAGGACCAGCACCGGATTAGCCAACCACTCAGGGTGAAATGCTTCAACGATAAATCCAGCCGCCAAGAGCCTGGCTACTTCTTCTCCAATAGCCTTGCGTCTTTCTTCATTGAACCGGCGGAGAAACTGCTTGACCGGTTTATACTTGGGATCAACATTGAGAGTGTGCTCAGCGAGTTCTCTCGGTACACCTAGCATGTCAGAAGGCTTCCACGCAAAAATGTCCCGATTCTCACAGATGAACTCGATGAGCGCACTTTCCCATTTCGGATCCAAGTTAGCGCTGATGCTAAACTGCTTGGACGAATCGCCGGGCACGAAGTCAGCAAACTTAGTCTCATCAGCCGATTTAAACTTTTGGGCCGGATCATGCTTTGTAGTTGGTTTCTTCAATGAAGTCATATATGCCGGATCAACATTGTCTTTGTAAAACTTCAACTCTTCTGTTGCACAAACCAACTCAGCATAAGCCGCATCTCCTTCTTCACACTCCAGAGCGATCTTGCGGCTCCCATGCACTGTTATAGTTCCCTTGTGACCCGGCATCTTGAGCTGCAGATAGACATAACAAGGCCGTGCCAAAAACTTAGTATAGGCTGGCCGTCCAAACAGGGCATGATACGGGCTTTTGATTTTCACCACTTCAAAGGTCAAAGTTTCTGATCTCGAGTTATGCTCATCTCCAAAAGCCACCTCCAGAGCTATTTTACCAACAGGATATGTCGATTTACCAGGCACCACGCCATGGAACACCGTATTGGACGGTTTAAGATTTTTATCGGTTAACCCCATGCGACGGAAAGTTTCATAATAAAGGATATTGATACTAATCCCTCCGTCCATGAGTACCTTGGTGAACTTATAACCTCCCACCTGAGGTGCCACCACCAACGCCAGATGACCCCGATTATCAATCCGGGGCGGTTGATCCTCTCGACTCCACACAATAGGTAGTTCAGACCAACGTAAGTACTGGGGAACCGCCGGTTCAACGGAATTCACTGCCCTCTTATGAAGTTTCTGATCGCACTTGTCCAGGCTAGTGGTGAAGACATGATACTGTCCGCTATTCAACTGCTTCGGGTTGCTCTGGTAACCCGACTGCTGCTGCTGTTGTTGCTGATTCCCCTGATTGTTATAACCACCTTGGTTGCCCTGGTTGCTTTGATTGCCATGTCCGCTCTGGTTACCGTGAAAACCTGAACCGGAACTGCCTCCACCATAACCCGGCCCATGAGACCCGGGGCCCGAACCGCCACCCGGTCCATGATCATATCGGAAAGAATCAGAATTTTTGACTCTTGCATGATGTAACAATCTTTCCAGGGGTGCGTGGACGGATTCTCCTTCGTCCCATGTTTTGGGCAAGGCTGGTTCAACAGATAAGATAGGCGGTCCGGGTTAGGACCTAGCCCTCCACCGCGCTGGGGCGGTTTACCCTTACGCCGCTGGCCCTTGTCCTGCGTGCTGGTATTAGCCACAAAGTCTAAGCCGTGGTCCGCTTTACGCTTGCCGCCATTTCCATGACCCGCCGGGTTGTGGTGCTGTCCCTTGGCGTTGCCGCTCCTTATTCCCTTCCCTGTCTTATCATCGTTAGACTCGGGATCCTTGGTACTATGAGAGTCGACATACTTCACCAGAGCAGCCATGAGGGTTCCCATGTCATTACAATGATGTTTGAGCCGTCCCAGCTTCAACTTCAAAGGTTCAAACCGGCAATTGCCTTCCAATGTTAAAAATGCGGTATCAGCGTTGTTGCGGTCCGATGAATGCAAAATCTCTGAAACCCGGCGCACCCAACGGGTTGTTGATTCTCCTTCCTCCTGGACACAGGCAGCTAAGTCCACAATTGACATGGGCTGCTTGCATGTATCCTTGAAATTCTGGATAAACCGGGCTCTCAACTCGGCCCATGACCTGATAGAATTAGCCAGTAAGCTCTTCAGCCAAGTGCGGGCCGTTCCCTCTAGCATCATGGTGAAGTATTTCGCACACGCCGCATCGTCCACATCCAGCATCTCCATGGCCTTCTCATAGCTTTCGACCCATGTCTCAGGGGATAAATCGGCGGTGTAATTCGGCACCTTGCGCGGGCCCTTGAAATCCTTGGGCAGGCGCACATTGCGCAACGCTGGGATGAGACACGGTACTCCCAAAGAACTAGAAGTAACTCCTGGTTCCACCGACATGGTTGGACGAACCGGAGTAAGCTAACGGGCTTCATGCTACGCCGCTAACTCGGCCTCTCTGCGTGCCCGAGCCCGGTCCACCACCTCCTGAGCATCACCAGCACCACCCGTCGGGTTATTGCCACGGGGCGGATCACGGTTCCGCGCGTTGCTTGACACGGCCGGTTCATCCATACGCCTGCTATAACTCCGGCTTGGGCGGGGAGTGGAATGAATCCGATCGCGACTATATGAATAAGCCTCCTGCTGAACCAAGGCTGTCTGAAGAAGCTCCTTAACCCGACGCGTCTCGACCGCCGCCGGAGAATCGCCTTCGATCGGGATGGCTGCCAGCCGTGAAGCGGCAGCGACAATGTTGTCCATTGGGTTAGAGTAATGACCCGGTGGCGTTGGGACATGCGGTGTTACAATGTTGTTCTGACGAGGCGGATCCACCGAATGTGGCTGAACCGGCGCCCCTGCTCTAGGTGCCTCCACCCGGTTTACCACCGGCGGATTACTGGTCCCTGCTCCTGCGGTGTTAAAGAGGTTTCTAGCGTCATAAACTGGCGGCAGGCGAGATCGGTACCTCCTCTTCAGGACTTCGTCCGACGCACTCTGATCCAACATAATCCTGTAAGCATGTGCATCCAAAGCGGCCCGCTCCGCGGCCATCCTGGTATCCTCAGCTGCCAAGTCGGCTTTGGCCTGAGTGATCTGATCTTTCACCTTCGCGATCTCCGCATTATGTGCATCTTGGTCCGCCGGGTTAACCTCTGCCATCAGCGTTGCCAAAGCGTCAAACAAATCAGACAGAACCTGAGCCGGCGGTCGCACAGGGCCTCTCGCCTAGGCCGCTGTCACTGCTGCTGATCCGGAAATCATCGCTGCTGCGGTCGAAGAGTGGAGCGCCGGTTGCGTACTGGCCATGAAGATCGCAACCCGGTTTGGCAGATCAAAGGGGTCCGGAATACTGTCGCCATCGGAACAACCCCTGATCCGGCCATCTTGCAACTTATATAGCGACTCGGACTCTCCAGTCGATGACTCATCGCCGGAATAAACGACGGTTTCACCACCAGATTCCGATCTATCCTCATATTCCCCTCCATGGATGACTCCCACGAAGGCATGCTTCATGACAGGCTTGACCCGGGCAGATCTCGCACGTAGAGCCGTTTCGACGAGGTCGGTGCTGATGTCCGGCTCAGGGCCCGGTTCGCCGATCTTGCCAATGAAAACGTGTATACCTCCAAAGGGGACCCGGTACCCATACTCGATCGAGCCGGCCTCGGGGCCCCAGCTTGCATTGTCGATGTAGAGCTTGCCGCGACGACCCTTGGTCACTCGGCCCATAGCGTAACCCTTGAGTCCTTCGAAGCTGCCCTCTAAGAATTCGAAACCATCGTGTGATAGCCCCACGGTGGGCGCCAACTGTCGTGGTTTTGTCACGGCAGATGTCCTAGAGAAAGGACTTAGTCGTGGAGCCATCGCTACGGGTTAACTTAAAGGGGTTAATGCGGACAAGGGACGCAAGAGAGTTTTATACTAGTTCGGCCCCTTACGATGAAGGTAAAATCCTACGTCTAGTTGTGATGGAATTGCTGGGGTTTCGATGACCAGGGAGCGTATACGCTTTGCCTGGGTCTCGAGTTGTTGTCTGTTCCCTTTGAATCGCCGCCGGGTCGTCCCCTTATATCATGGGTTGACGCCCGTCGGTTTACAGAATCCCGAGGCCGGCTTATAAACGTGTCCGGCTCGGTCTCTGCTATTTCTATCTTACAACACAAGTTTACATATCAATGCCGGTTTATGTCTACAGGCCTTAAACCGGCTTTGGGCCCTGGGCCTTCATAAAGCGTCATCGTCTGTCTTCATGGGCTTCAGATACAATGAACTACTTATGGGGTTAACCCGGCCTCTCCTGGCCGGTTTACGCTCGGTGGTAATATCCCCAACAAAACCCAAATATCGGAGAAGAAATACGAGGCTATAAGCAATCATGCATACAAGAGATCAAAAAACTGAAATAACTTTCATGGATAGAAAAAGATAGATCTGATCATAAACTCAATGTTCATCGATCCCAACAAACACACTACTAAAGAGTTACATCATATGGATCTCCAAGAGACCATTGTATTGAGAATCCAGCGAGAGAGAGAAAGCCATCTAGCTACTAACTACGGACCCGAAGGTCTACAAAGAACTACTCACGCATCATCGGAGAGGCACCAATGGAGGTGGTGAACCCCATCCGAGATGGTGTCTAGATTGGATCTGGTGGTTCTGGACTCTACGGCGGCTGGATGAATATTTCGTCGATGCCTTTAGGGTTTCTGGAATATTGGGGTATTTATAGAGCAAAGAGGCGGTCTGGCGGGCACCCGAGGTGGGCACAATCCACCAAGGCGCGCTTGGGCCTCCTGGCGCGCCCTGGTGGGTTGTGCCTCCCTTGGGGCACCCCCAGGCGCAACCAGGGCCCATTGTGTTCCTTCTGGCCCATAAAAATTCTCCGTAAAGTTTCGTGGCATTTGGACTCCGTCTGATATTGATTTCCTGCGATGTAAAAAACATGCATAAAACAGCAACTAGCACTTGGCACTATGTCAATAGGTTAGTACCAAAAAATGCTATAAAATGACTATAAAATGATTATAAAACATCCAAGATTGATAATATAACAGCATGGAACAATCAAAAATTATTGATACGTTGGAGACGTATCAGCATCCCCAAGCTTAACTCCTGCTCGTCCTCAAGTAGGTAAGTGATAAAAACAGAAATTTTGATGTGGAATGCTGCCTAACATGTCATATCATATTCTTTTCTTTATAGCATGGACATTTGGACTTTTTATGTGATTCAAATCAATAGTCTAGTTTTGACATGATAATTTAGATACTCAAGCATATCAACAAGCAACCATGTCTTTCAAATATCAACGCTAAAATAAGTTATCCCTAGCCCATCATGCTCAACCATTGATCCATTCATGAAACACACTCGAATCTTAGCTACACCCAATACTTAAGTACGATCATATTGCCTCCTATTTGGTGCTTTTATAAGAGAAGATGGACTCAAAAATAAAAAATGCATAAAGGAAAAGAAAAGCCCTTCGCAGAGGGAAGTAGGGGTTTGTAGAGGTGCCAGAGCTCAAAGCGAAAAAATTAGAGATAAAAACATTTTGGGAGGTGTATCCATCCCACCAACGAAAACGACTCAGAGTTCCCAACACTTTCCATGCTAGATATATCATAGGCGGTTCCCAAACAGAAAATAAAGTTTATTCCTTTTTCCACCATACTTTCACTTTCATGGCTAGCTGTATCCACGGTTGCCCTCCATACCAACACTTTCCAAGGAATTTATTATTTGACAACATAAAGTAAATTCATTTTTGCATTTCGGGACTGAGCATCCCTAAAACTTTGCCTTACTCTCGTGCAATGATAGGTGAATAAACACTCATCATGAGTATAACACATCTAGCGTGGAAAATATTAGCCACCCCTCACCGCTCCACGAGCGAAACGAACACACAAAAGAGAAGTTTATTTTAAAAATTAGAGATGGCACATGCAAATTTTCTTAGAACGGCAAAAGAATACCGCATATAGGTATATATAGTGGACTCATGTGGCAAAACTGGTTTAAAGGATTTTGGATGCACGAGTAGAGATCATACTTGGTGCAAAATGAAGGCTAGCAAAAAGATTGAGAAGCGACCAACCAAGAAACGAATAATCTCATAAGCAAGCATTAAGCATAATTAACACGGAATAATGCACCACAAGTAGGATATAATTTCATTGCATGACTATTGACTTTCGTTCTTGCATAGGCAATCACAAACCTTAACACCAATATTCTTACTAAAGCATAATTACTCATCAACATAACTCACATATCACATCATCATATCTCAAAACTATTACTACGAATCAAGTTTATTTTGTCCAATGATCTTCATGAAAGTTTTTATTATATCCTTCTTGGATATCTATCACTTTGGGACTAATTTTCATGTGTTGCTTTTCATAAGATCAAACAAATATAAGCGAAGATCATGAGCATAATTTTTCTTTCTCTCAAAATAATTTAAGTGAAGCAAGAGAGAATTTCTTGAAAATATTACTAACTCTCAAATAAATCTAAGTGAAGCAAGAGAGAATTTCTTCAAAAAATACTAAGCACACCGTGCTAAAAAAGATATAAGTGAAGCACTAGAGCAAGTGCATAGCTCATAAAAATTTAAGTGAAGCATAGAGAGCAATTCTAACAAGTCATGACATAATTTCGGCTCTCTCAAATAGGTTTATCCAGCAAGGATTGATGACTTAAAACACAAAATAAAACAAGCAAAGACTCATATCATACAAGACGCTCCAAGCAAAACACATATCATGTGACGAATAAAAATATAGTTTCGAGTAAAATACTGATGGTCGTTGGAAGAAAGCGGGGATGCCACTCGGGGGCATCCCAAGCTTAGTTGGTTGCTCATTTTTGGATAATAGGTTGGGATGCCGAGGCATCCCCAAGCTTAGGCTCTTCTATCCTTCCTTCATCCATCATAAGATAACCCAAAACTTGAAAACTTCAATCACACAAAACTCAACAAAACCTTTGTGAGATCCATTAGTATAACAAAGCAAACCACTACTATAAGTACTGTATCAAACCAATTCATATTTTGTTTTTGTATTATATCTACTGTATTCCAACTTTTCTATGGCAAAAACTCATCAAAGAAAACCATAGAGCCATCAAAATAAGCACACAACAGAAAGAAAACAGAATCTGTCAAAACAGAACAGTCTGTAGCAATCTGACTTTTTCGGAAACTTCTGGAACTCTAAAAATTCTGAAAAAATAGGACGACCAGGGAAATTTGCGTATTAATCTTCTGCAAAATGAATCAGGGCAAAAGAACTTTCTGATAAAAATGAGAATTGTTTTCGTGAGCGCAAAGTTTCTGTCTTTTTCAGCAAGATCAAACAACTATCACCCAAGAAGATCCTATCGGTTCTACTTGGCACAAACACTAACTAAAACACAAAAACACAATCATACCAGTAGCATAATTGTGCAAACACTCAAAAACAGAAAGCAAAAAGCAAAAGTAAAATTTGTTCATTGGGTTGCCTCCCAACAAGCGCTATAGTTTTACGCCCTTAGCTAGGCATAAAGCAAGGATCTAAGTATTGTCATCCTTGGTT
Organism: Triticum aestivum; assembly: GCF_018294505.1. Taxonomy (NCBI): domain Eukaryota; kingdom Viridiplantae; phylum Streptophyta; class Magnoliopsida; order Poales; family Poaceae; genus Triticum; species Triticum aestivum. The sequence goes on along the minus strand of NC_057814.1, from coordinate 384,893,978 downwards.
CGAGATCCATAAGATGCCCTCATGATTGATTCATAAGATGGCTTAATTGTTCTAGGAAAGTGTTCCATACCCTTCCTCAAAGGAAATTTGAACTTAATATTGCCTTCTTTCATATCAATCACGGCACCGATAGTGCGTAAAAACGGTCTACCAAGAATAATTGGACAAAATGGATTGCAATCAATATCAAGAACAATAAAATCTATGGGCACATAATTCATATTTGCAAGAATAAGAACATCATTAATTCTTCCCATAGGCTTTTTAATAGTAGAATCCGCCAAGTGCAAATTCAAAGAACATTCCTCAAGATTAGTAAGACCAAGCACATCACATAAAGATTTCGGAATTGTAGAAACACTAGCACCCAAGTCACACAAAGCAAAACACTCATAATTTTTAATCTTGACTTTGATAGTAGGTTCCCATTCATCATGCAATTTTCTAGGAATTGAAACTTCTAATTCCAATTTTTCTTCGAAAGCTTTCATCGTAGCATCAACAATATGTTTAGTAAAAGCTTTATTTTGTTCATAGGCATGGGGTGAATTTATCATGGATTGCAACAAAGAAATACAATCAATCAAAGAACAACTATCATAATTAAAGTCTTTGTAATCCAAAAGAGTGGGCACATCACTAGTTAAAGTTTTGACCTCTTCAAACCCACTTTGATCAATTTTCTCAACAAGATTTTCACCCTCCGAACTATCGGGACGCCTTCTACCTAAAGTTGACTCTTCTCTAGTCCCTTTTTCATCAATATTTACTTTACTAAACAAATAATCAATAGAGGAAACACCAATAATTTTAAGATCCTCATCACTTTTACGAAAGAAATCACTAGAAAATGCTTTTTCTAAAAATTCTCTCTTAGCTCTAAGCATAGGGGTTCTTTTCTTACTTTCATACATAGAAACATAAGGAGCTTTAATTGATTCATCTACTTTAGGCACAAAAAATTTCATCTTGATATTTTCCACATCATGAGCAATTGTATCAACACTTCTAGACAAATCATCAATCTTACTCAACTTTTCTTCTATGGAAGTGTTGAAAACTTTTTGTGTGTTGATAAATTCTTTAATATTATTCTCAAGATCAGAGGTGTTCCTATTATTATTATAAGATTGATTTCCATAGCAATTACCATAATTATTAGAGGAATTACAAGGAAAAGGCCTAGGATTAAAATTACCTCTATAAGCATTGTTATTGAAATTATTTCGAGAGATAAAATTCGCATCTATGGCATAACTACTTTGCTCAATCAAGGTAGACAAAGGCATATCATTAAAATCAATAGGAGCACTTTTACTAACAACCAATTTCATAAGAGCATCAACTTTTTCACTCAAAGAAGAAATTTTTTCAACCGAATTAACCTTTTTACTAGCAAGAGCCCTTTCGGTATGCCATTGTGAATAATTTGCCATGATATTATCAAGCAATTTGGTGGCTTCACTCAAAGTAATTTCCATAAAAGTACCACCCACGGCGGAATCTAAAAGATTACGAGAAACAAAATTTAACCACGCATAAAAAAATTGTATGATCATCCAAAGATTTAACCCATGAGTTGGGCAATTCCTTAGCATCATTTCATCCTTTCCCAAGATTGTGCAACATGCTCATGTTCAAGTTACTTGAAATTCATGATCTGGGTCCTAAGGGAAATAATTTTTGCAGGAGGAAAATACTTAGTGATAAAGCATATTTGCACTTATTCCAAGAATCGATACTATTGCGAGGCAAACAAGAGAACCAAATTTTTGCAGAATCACGCAAAGAAAACGGAAATAATTTCATCTTCACAACATCATCCACATCTTTTTTTTCTTTTGCATATCGCATAATTCCACGAAGGTATTAAGATGGGACGCTGCATCATCATTAGGAGTACCGAAAAATTGATATTTCATAACAAGATTCAGCAAAGCAGTATTAATATCACAAGACTCCGCACTAGTGGCGGGAGGAGCAATCAGAGTGCCGATAAAATCATTGTTGTTGGTATTTGAGAAATCACATAACTTGGTGTTCTCTTTAGTCATGATGACCACACAACAAGATTGCACTCAAAAACAGATCCGGCAAGAAAACGTCGAACGAAAAAGAGAGGCGAATAAAACGGCAAAATTTTGTGAAGTGGGGGAGAGGAAAACGAGAGGCAAATGGCGAATAATGTAAATTGCGAGGAGATGAGATTTGTGATTAGGAACCTGGTATATGTTGAAGATCCTCCCCGGCAACAGCGCCAGAAATTCCTTTAGATGACTCCCTAACAGTGGCGCCAGAAAGTTCCTGTCTGCTGGAACTACGTCGGTATTTCCCCAAAGAGGAAGGGATGATGCAGCACATCGACGGTAGGTATTTCCCTCAGTGATGAAACCAGGGTTATCGAACCAGTAGGAGAATCAAGCAACACAACGTAAACAGCCCCTGCACACAGATAACAAATCCTCGCAACCCGACGTGTTAAAGGGGTTTTCAATCCCTTCCGGGTAACAGCGCCTCAAGATAGGCAAACGGACGTGAGATAAATTTGTAGTAGATTGAAAGATAGATCGCAAATAAACTAAATAGAAATAAAACGCAGCAAGGTATTTTTGTATTTTTGGTTTAATAGATCTGAAAATAAATGCAAGGAAAAAGAGTAGATCGCAAAGGCAAATATATGAGAAGGGAGACCGAGGGGCCGTAGGTTTCACTAGTGGCTTCTCTCGATAAAAATAGCAAACGGTGGGTAAACAAATTACTGTTGGGCAATTGATAGAACTTCAAATAATCATGACGATATCCAGGCAATGATCATTATATAGGCATCACGTCCAAGATTAGTAGGCTGACTCCTGCCTGCATCTACTGCTATTACTCCACACATCGACCGCTATTCAGCATGCATCTAGTGTATTAAGTTCACGGAAAAACGGAGTAATGCAATAAGAACAATGACATGATGTAGACAAGATCTATCTATGTAGAGATAGACCCCCGTTTTATCCTTAGTAGCAATGATGCATATGTGTTGGTTCCCCTTATGTCACTGGGATCAAGCACCGTAAGGTCGAACCCAGTACAAAGCACCTCTTTCCATTGCAAGATAAATATATCAAGTTGGCCAAACAAAACCAAAATCGGAGAAGAAATACGAGGCTATAAGAAATCATGCATATAAGAGATCAAAGAAAATCAAATAACTTTCATGGATATAAAAAGATAGATCTGATCATAAACTCAAAGTTCATCGATCGCAACAAACACACTGCTAAAGAGTATCTCCAAGAGACCATTGTATTGAGAATCCAGCGAGAGAGTGAAAGCCATCTAGCTACTAACTACGGACCCGAAGGTCTACAAAGAACTACTCACGCATCATCGGAGAGGCACCAATGGAGGTGGTGAACCCCATCCGAGATGGTGTCTAGATTGGATCTGGTGGTTCTGGACTCTGGGCGGCTGGATGAATATTTCGTCGATGCCTTTAGGGTTCATGGAATATTAGGGTATTTATAGAGCAAAGAGGCGGTCCGGGGGACACCCGAGGTGGGCACAACCCACCAGGGCGCGCTTGGGCCTCCTGGCGCACCCTGGTGGGTTGTGCCTCCCTTGGGGCATCCCCCAGGCGCAGCCAGGGCCCATTGTGTTCCTTCTGGCCCATAAATATTCTTCATAAAGTTTCGTGGTATTTGGACTCCATCTGATATTGATTTCCTGCGATGTAAAAAACATGCAGAAAATAGCAACTAGCACTTGGCACTATGTCAATAGGTTTATACCAAAAAATGATATAAAATGACTACAAAATGATTATAAAACATCCAAGATTGATAATATAACAGCATGGAACAATCAAAACATATAGATATGTTGGATACGTATCACTTGTTCAGTCGCGTCCTGCTCACCATTGAAATTTTCTGGAACATCATATGTGCCTCTGGACCCAATAGGCACAACCACCTTCCATGGGTGGCCAAACTTTGTGTTCTCCAAGTAAATACATGTGGTAGGTTGGGGCGCCAGCATGAATGGAGCGTCCATGTACCAGAATGCGGAAGTATTCATGCTTCCAAAAAACCATCAGACTTCATCTTCAAGCTTTTCTTTTTTAGGCCATCATGTTCAAACCAATCACATCAAAACAGAAATATTGATATGCCTCCGTAATTTACCTCAATAACTTGATTCAGCACCCCGTATAGTTCCCTCTCTTCTTCAGAGTTTTTGACATCTACCTTCATCATGATGCCCAAATATTCAGTCCTTCTGTCCTTTTCAGAGTCCATGGTACGGGACCTAACACCATTGACAGTGCAAGCATCCACAGACGTACACACATGTCTAGCCCTATTCTTAGGAGTCTTTAATCTTCGGGCGCATTTCTTAACTTCCTTGCATGATCTGCAAACCAGGCAACGAACTCCTCATTCTGCTTCTGCTCCAAGTTTTGCACACCCCTTTTCTTTAATTCTTCCTTGTGAACCCTGTGGAAAAGAAGTAAACTAGTCGTGAACTTAGTTAAAATATACTCGTTCACAACATTGTAGTACGAGTTAGTTAGGTGATTGAAACTAACTCTCCATGTACTTCTCTACTTGTGGATAGTTGTCAAGTATATCTAAGCATTTTGCCCCATTCCTCTAAGCAGCTTTTCTTATGGGCTGCCCCAATGCCAACCGGACCACCATCTAAAAATATACCTAGGCTTCATGTCCTAGATTTATGCTTTTTGGCCTTCTTATCATTCTTACTCATGTTCCTATTTGGCTTGTTAAAACTGGTTGCTACCTCTTGAGCATGCGTTGGTTTTCCCTTGAAGAGGAAAGGGTGATGCAGCGAAGTAGCATAAGTATTTCCCTCAGTTTTTGAGAACCAAGGTATCAATCCAGTAGGAGACTACACGCAAATCGCCTAGTACCTGCACAAACAATCAAGAACCTTGCAACCAACGCGATAAAGGGGTTGTCAATCCCTTCACGGCCACTTGCAAAAGTGAGATCTGATAAAGATAATAAGATAAATATTTTTGGTATTTTTGTTGTATAGATTGGAAAGTAAAGATTACAAAATAAACGGCAACAGAAATTGGCAAGTTAAAGGGAAACTAATATGATGTAAAATAGACCCGGGGGCCATAGGTTTCACTAGTGGCTTCTCTCATGATAGCATATATTACGGTGGGTGAACAAATTACTGCCGAGCAATTGATAGAAAAGCGCATAGTTATGAGAATATCTAGGCATGATCATGAACATAGGCATCACGTCCGTGTCAAGTAGACCGAAACGATTCTGCATCTACTAATATTACTCCTTACATCGACCGCTATCCAGCATGCATCTAGAGTATTAAGTTCATAAGAACAAAGTAACGCATTAGGCAAGATGACATGATGTAGTGGGATAAACTCAAGCAATATGATATAAACCCCATCTTTTTATCCTCGATGGCAACAATACAATACGTGCCTTGCTGCCCCTGCTGTCACTGGGAAAGGACACCGCAAGATTGAACCCAAAGCTAAGCACTTCTCCCATTGCAAGAAAGATCAATCTAGTAGGCCAAACTATATCGATAATTCGAAGAGACTTGCAAAGATATCAAATCATGCATATAAGAATTCAGAGAAGAACCAAATATTGTTCATAGATAATCTTGATCATAAACCCACAATTCATTGGATCTCGGCAAACACACCGCAAAAAGTATTACATCGAATAGATCTCCAAGAACATCGAGGAGAACTTTGTATTGAGAACCAAAGAGAGAGAAGAAGCCATCTAGCTAATAACTATGGACCTGAAGGTTTGTGGTAAACTACTCACACATCATCGAAGAGGCTATGGTGTTGATGTAGAAGCCCTCCGTGATCGAATCCCCCTCTGGCAGATCGCCGAAAAAGGCCCCATGTAGCGACCCGACCTCAGACAGTCAAGTCTCTGTGCTTAAGTGTCATCCCTGGATCGGTATGCTGACACACACAGTACTCAAGGATTTATAACAGAGGTAAATCACATGCATAAAGTAACGTAAATACTATTACCTCAATCCAAATAGCGGAAGTAACAACAAGGTTGTGGATTCCCGTCAACACCAACGGCAAAGTTAAGTGTAGAAATCATAACCCTAACGTATCACTTGTAAGATCCTGCAACATGAGACGTTGCAACCACAAAGGGTCAGTACATTGAATGTACTGGCAAATTCACACCATAGGATAATGATGAATAATGGCTATCACTACATGCATATTTGGCTGGTGGAGGCTCTATGGTTATACAGTTTTCGTGAAAAGCCAATTTTTCCCTACTTCAAAGGAATATATATATTATTTAACTACAAAGTTTGTTTGAAAAACATTGAGAATGGTACCCCCATCTCAATCCCAATTAAAAATAATTATCAACCCAACAAATTAATTTAGAGTGATGAGATCCATATGATAATTCAAGAACCAGATACTCAAGATGTCCATAACCAAGGACACGGCTAATCATGATTAGTTTGTACACTCTGCAGAGGTTTGCGCACTTTTCCCCACAAGACTCGATCTCCTCCGTTGGATTTCTCGCACTTCATGGTGTTTGAGAAACGGATGACCGAGACACAGTCTTTCAGAAACATTCACTTTAACCCCGGGTAGACAGTACCAACCTACATCCCCTACATCTGCTAGCCTACCACTGGAAGAGGTCATGCAACCTACTCAACTATGCTAGAGCCCATAATAGCTTGTGGCTGCACACGGAAGTCTCTAGCATGAATAATCTTATGATCCCTTTGAGCCTGGGTGGCGAACCATAGGATGATCACACGGTATATCCCCGGGATCTCCTAGGACCACACTGGTATATCCCCAGGTGTCCGGGCAAGTCCACTGGTATATCCCCAGGGTGCCCCTACCAATACACCCAGATGTGTATTAAAGTAGCCACCTTAAGTTAAACCTTAGTTAACAAAAATCTCTCACATCTTTCATGAATTCTCTCAAACCAATCCACGTCTACGAGCATAGCATGGCAATATAAGCATAACGTAGTAGTAACTCCCAAGGTTTGGATGCAGGACAATAGGTTCCTACCTCATCAACTACTTCCCAATACCCACATGTTATCAAGTCCTACTCATGCAATTTTTGAGGGTGAAACTAATGCATAAAAACTGGGTATGAAAGGGATATGATCAAAGTGTGAACTTGCCTTGTACGGTTGATGAAGATGATTCGCACTCATAACTCCTGATAGTTCTACTCGTCTCACTCCGATCAATATATCGTAAGCAAGCAATAGTAACCACACATGAGCAGTCATGCAAAAGAATCGAAGAAAAGATCTTGGAAAACTTCGAAAACAATCAAACAACTCTTGCAACAGAAAACAATTTCTGACAGTACCAAAATTGGGTGAATTGGCCTTATCAGAAAGTTTAGGTCAAGGGCTTCGATTTGCAAAAAGAATCATATCAAACAGAGTTATAAAACTCAAGTTATGATCAAACGAAGTTCAAATTCAAATATGTTTGAAAACAAATTTTAAACTTTACAAAACATGTTTAAGTTGTTTTACTGGATAGAGGAGATCATAACGAAGAAGTGGGCGTTGGTTTCGTTGGATTTGGATAAGCGGCAAAAAGTAGCGAAGGTTTGAAGAGCAGGGACTAATCTGTAAATAAAATAATCACAGATAGGTCCCTGACCGAAATTGAAAAGAAAAAGAAAAAACTATCGAACGAAAACTTTTCGCTAATGAAGCCTAACGGACGAACGTCCGCTAAATAACAAAACCTAATTAATAAACCGATCTAAAAGAATAAAACCGATCTATATAAAAAAACAAACCGAAGAAAAAGCGGGGCGGTTTAAATCGGTTTATACCGGTTCGAGGGAAAAGTCCGGCGGCCGCGGCTCGGCTACTCCGGTGATGCGAGGCGAGGCGGCGCGGTGGCGAGGGCGGCGCTACGTGGCGGCGTCGCGTGGGGTGGCGCAGCGAGCGGCGGTGGCGGCAGCAAGCGGGCGGAGCAGCGGCGGCGAGCAGCGAGCAACTGCGGCGGCGGCGAAGTGCGGCGGCGCGGCGAGATGCGGGAGAGGCGGCGGCGCTAGCAGAGAGAGAGGCGGGGCCCGGGGCCGCTTTTTCAGGAGGGAGAGGAGGCGCGAGGCGTGGGGGAGGGGCAAGGGGAGGCGTGCCCGGCCGGGACTCGGCGGCGGCGGTGGAGTCGGTCACGCTCCGGACTTCGTCCCGAGATCGAGGATGGAGGCGGTTGGCGAGCTGGGCTGGGCCTAGCTGAGGAACTGGGCCGGCCCAGTCGGCGGGAGTTTTTTTAACATATTTACAAACAAACAAAAATAATAAAAACAAAATAAATAAAAATATTATATATGCATATAATATATCAAAATTTTCAAAAAAGATTTCCTACAGCATGAACATTTTTCTAGCATCAAATAAAATCCACACAAATTTAAATAAAGCAAAGAGTGCTACTGCTCTAATAAAATCCAATAAAAATCATTTAAAAATACCAATATGATTTCAAATTTATTTCTCTCCAATTTTCTATTGTAGGGAATCATTTTACCCTATTTTCCTTATATTTTACTTTTGGAGAAAAATAATTTGAATAAAACCCAAATAACTCCAAATTGAAAATAATTTCCAAAAGGACTTTAAATTTGATCCTTTTAAACTTCCAACTCATATTTCATATGTTTTTGAAGAAGTCATTTTATCTTCTCTCATGAAAATCATTGAGTTGCTTAAAGTTTCTGAATTTGAAAATAGTTCCAAATGAAAATCAAATATTTTCAAATACCCTTTTCATTTAATTAAATGGAAGAAGTCATGTCATCTTCTCTCTAGGGTTTTTTATTTGAAAAGAATTTGAATTCACGGAGATCAAAATGCAAAAATGAAAGTTTGGGAAAGTCCTTTTATTCCCTCTCATTTAACTTTCAAAAGGTTTCGAATTTCACTCAATTTCACACAATCAATCAAACAGTCAATCAAATCTATCTATTTATTATAACATTCCAAAATTTAGAATTTTGGGATGTTACAAACCTACCACCCTTAAAATGAATCTCGTCCTCGAGATTTGGAGAGGCTAGCAAGAAATAGGTTAGGGTCGGGGGTCTTCTCAAAATCCACCGATCGTCAAAGGGGTCTGGGTGCTACCACCCTTCGAAGCATGGTTACGGTTCCATCAAAACTCATATACTCCATCCTTATTGTTGACAGTGTCGGTCTTCTCAGATTTTCGGGAAAGTTCCTTCTCTGGGCTCTTCCGATAGTGGCATAACCTTTTTCCTCAATACTTGTGTCCTTTCATCTTGGCAAGGTTATTCCATGACTGGGTCCTCTTAGCTGACAGGTGTGGCGCCAATACTAAACAACTATCGATATCTCATGGTGGTCAACAATTTATGGTTTCTTCTGCAGGAAAAGGGTCTGGGCTTTATTGTCACCGTATGACCTACGATTGTCAACAGCTGCCTTGTACAAGGGGAAAAATTGTCATACCATTCTAAGGTTTAAACAAGGTTTTGATCGTCGTTGCTCTACTATGGGTAAGTCACTCAGATTTACCATCCCACATAGCAAGGCGAATAATAAGAGTAAGTCGGTATGGTTATCAATCCATCCCGCACCCAAATCATTACCTTGTATATGGTTTAGCGAATCTCGCATTCTAACACCCGGTCATCCTTACAAGCATTGCAGAATTTTTCTTGTCGATGAACTAAGTTCGGATAAATCCATTGGTTATGCAAGCCAAACAAATATCTATCGTTTCCTCACAACTCTCAGGTTTTGCGTAAACTCCTATAAGATCGTCAGTGGGTAAGGTCGTAACCTCTTCCAGGGTTTTTCCTTCAGCAAGAATGTGCTTGCTTCTTGGCAGGTCCTGGGGTCTGTGGGTTATGGCCCATCTCATCACTTGTAAACCCTAAACTCATCATCGGGGCAACTGATCATTACTCCAACATCCAACTTCCTAGCATTCTTAAATCCATCAAATTATACTATCTCCCTTCCTTCTATTTGTACCAAACTAAAACGTGATTACTCAAACTCATCATGGAGTTACAATATTGCTCCATATTGCCAACATCATACCTCCTTTATATCCAATAGTACTTCATCCCTTCATACTTTTGGGGTATCCCACATATCGAGATAAAACTTTTACTTATGAAGTCCACTCCGTGGAACATCATTATCCTTTCCAGGGGTCAGGTGTCCTCACAAGGTACTACCACCCTTAAAATTCTCCAATTCTTCCATAGACCATATTTCTCATATCCTCAAAAATGGTCAAAATCTTCCTTCATAGAGTAACAACTCATAAGATCCAAATCAGTACCAACGGTGCTTACTTTATTGATTCTCCAATGATCACAATCTCTTGCTTTTCCATTACATGCCTCAACTCAACACCTCAATACAAAAGAATTGTTCCCACTACTACTACTATACTTCTCACAGACACAACTAATTATCACAAGTCTCCTTCTCCTTGGGACAATCTCTGGCAAAGTGCCCTGCTTAATTACAACAAAAACATATTACTTCCGACAAATCTCGTGGTTTCCTTATGACTGCATAGCCTCCTTGGGTCCTCGGCTTCCTTTTTGGGCAACTGCTGAAGTAGTGCCCTGACTCCTTGCACCTGAAACAGGTGATATGACTCAGGTCCTTCCTGGTATCCAATCTACTTCTCTTCCTGGACTTTTCCGTTCCAATCAGGGCTTCTATTTCCTGTGGGTCATACTCTACTTCCTCTGTCGGGAATTCTACTAGGCCCCATTCATACAATTCTAGGAGATGTGTCCTTCTTCTCCACATGAATAGCATGACTTGGTGCAGGGTTTAATTGGGTCTTCTTTGGGTGTGTCCTCCACCTCTTCATTCATCCCAGGTTCTTCTGAAATTTCCATGAGGGCTCCTTTCATTGCTTCCTTCTTCTACTAGATGGTTCTTCGAACCATGAGGTAAATGCGACACTGAGCAGGGTAGTGGGTAGTCCCTTCACACAAGAAACAGGTAATCTGCCTAGTTGGGCATTCTTCAGCTGGGTGACTTTCTTCACAATGAGGGCATTCATCCATGTGTTCCTTATGGTTGTGTCCTATTTCTCCACAAAGCTTGCATGCCCAGGGTTTTCTTCATACCATTTCCATAAGGCTTCAATTTCTGGGACACAAGACGAGACTTTAGTATAGTCAACTTAAATTCTTTCCAAGTGGTTACTCCTTGCCATCCATTGATGGTTTGATACATACTCCACCAAGTAGCAGCACCTCTTTCAAAGCACTGAAGAGCATGTTGGGTCATATCCTTTCCGACTATAGGGTTATTCTTCATGTGATCCTCCATGTTCTGAATCCATCGGTCTGTCTCCAATTGACTCATCGGTCCAGAAAATCCAAGCTCATCTCCATTCATCTTCTATTGGGTCCAAGGGTTTGGGGATGGGATAAGAGAGATAAAGAGGAGTACACACAAAGCAAACAACAGTTTTGAAAAGACAGATTTTTATTGTGGCTGTCGGAAAACATCAAACAATGATAGCTCGCAATCGTCGCATCTAACATAGATATATAACAGGGGTTTGGTCTTCTAAAGGTCAATAAATCTTGAAAATCACCACACTCTTCAAGTCTTGTTCATGTCTCTGATGGCTTCTTCCGATCGTGCTTGTCCTTCTCAAGTTCTTTTGCCAAATCATCTCTGTTGACGCGAAGTCTCTCGTGACGTCCTTTAATATTTCTGGAGTTGCATTCCAAACTTCTGGGTTTCAACATCCTTAGTATGAACCATGTCCTACTGTCCTTCAGTTCCTGACGAATCTCCGGTATCTTGAGGTTTTGCTCCTCCAGCTTGGCTACTTTCAGCTTCTGGGTCCTGAGTTCTTCACTAAGTACTTCCTTGTCAATTATGGCTTCCTATAGGTCCACCCTAAACTTCTTGATGTAATACTCCAGATCCTGGTGATACACCAGCTAAGGTTAAAACTGCATCATTTGCTGACAGATGCCCCATCAGCCTTCTACCATCCAATCCTTCCAAAGAAATGAATGCTTAACTCAGCATGGTGGCAATATCATAAGCGGGCGATAACACCATGGATAGCCGTGTTTATGCCCATGTCATTTCCATGAGCTATCGTTCCATAGTTGATATCTCCTGCCTTAGGGTTTCCTTGACAAAACTTTGAGTTCTAATGCTCCAGGTTCCGGTCTTTCTCCGATACACCTTGATCTCGGTTATTGACAGCTTACATAGTCTGCCAAGTTCCATAAGGGTGGCCTTCCTAGGTCATACCAATCTAGAATTCTTCAGGACCTTCAATTCTCCTAGTCTTCGGGGTCTTCAACCGTTGAGGTTTCCATTATTCTACTGCACGGTAAAATCCTCTTCATTCCGAAGTGGTCTTAGTTGTCCGATATCTTGTCCTTCTTGGAGTGGTCTCATCAGTCGAATTTTCGCATGGTCAAAAGGGAAAGGGGTATGGTCTCACTAAAAGGGGATATTTGAATAAGCTCAGAAGATAAGAGAGGTAAAAGATCTATTTGAAAATGAAGTTGTAGAGAAAAACTTTCCTATGGGCTTGCTAGTTTCTAGGGGTCACGTCCTACAGTCAACCTGGCTCTGATACCATCTTGTAGCGACCCGACCTCAGACGGTCAAGTCTCTGTGCTTAAGTGTCATCCCTTGATCGGTATGCTGACACACACAGTACTCGAGGATTTATAACAGAGGTAAATCACATGTATAAAGTAACGTAAATACTATTACCTCAATCCAAATAGCGGAAGTAACAACAAGGTTGTGGATTCCCATCAACACCAACGGCAAAGATGAGTGTAGAAATCGTAACCCAAACGTATCACTTACTCGTCGTAAGATCCTGCAACATGAGACGTTGCAGCCACAAAGGGTGAGTACATTGAATGTATTGGCAATTTCACACCATAGGATAATGATGAATAATGGCTATCACTACATGCATATATGGCTGGTGGAGGCTCTATGGTTATACATTTTTTGCGAAAAGCCAATTTTTCCCTACTACAAAGGAATATATATATTTTATTTAACTACAAAGTTTATTTGAAAAACATTGAGAATGGTACCCCCATCTCAATCCTAATTAAAAATAATTATCAACCCAACAAATTAATTTAGAGTGATGAGATCCATATGATAATTCAAGAACCAGATACTCAAGATGTCCATAAACGGGGACACGGCTAATCATGATTAGTTTGAACACTCTACAGAGGTTTGCGCACTTTTCCCCACAAGACTCGATCTCCTCCGTTGGATTTCTCGCACTTCATGGTGTTTGAGAAACGGATGACCGAGACACAGTCTTTCAGAAGCATTAACTCTAACCCCGGGTAGACAGTACCAACCTACATCCCTTACATCTGCTAGCCTACCACTGGAAGAGGTCATGCAACCTACTCAACTATGCTAGAGCCCATAATAGCTTGTGGCTGCACACGGAAGTTTCTAGCATGAATAATCTTATGATCCCTTTGAGCTTGGGTGGCGAACCATAGGATGATCACACGGTATATCCCCGGGATCTCCTAGGACAACACTGGTATCTCCCCAGGTGTCCGGGAAAGTCCACTGGTATATCCCCAGGGTGCCCCTACCAATCCACCCAGATGTGTATTAAAGTAGCCACCTTAAGTTAAACCTTAGTTAACAAAAATCTCTCACATCTTTCATGAATTCTCTCAAACCAATCCACGCCTACGAGCATAGCATGGCAATATAAGCATAACGTAGGAATAACTCCCAAGGTTTTAATGCAGGACAATAGGTTCCTACTTCATCAACTACTTCCCAATACCCACATGTTATCAAGTCCTACTCATGCAATTTTTGAGGGTGAAACTAATGCATAAAAATTGGGTATGAAAGGGATATGATCAAAGTGTGAACTTGCCTTGTACGGTTGATGAAGATGATTCGCACTCATAACTCCTGATAGTTCTACTCGTCTCACTCCGATCAATCTATCGTAAGCAAGCAATAGTAACCACACATGAGCAATCATCAAAAGAATCGAAGAAAAGATCACGGAAAACTTCGAAAACAATCAAACAACTCTTGCAACAGAAAACAATTTCTGACAGTACCAAAATTGGGTGAATTTAGCCTTATCAGAAAGTTTAGGTCAAGAGCTTCGATTTGCAAAAAGAATCATCTCAAACGGAGTTATAAAACTCAAGTTATGATCAAATGAAGTTCAAATTCAAATCTGTTTGAAAACAAATTTGAAACTTTCTAAAACATGTTTAAGTGTTTTACTCGATAGAGGAGATCATAATGAAGAAGTGGGCATTGGTTTCGCTGGATTTGGATAAGCGAGCAAAAAGTAGCGAAGGTTTGAAGAACATGGACTAATCTGTAAAGAAAATAATCATAGATAGGTCCCTGACCGAAATTAAAAAGAAAAGAAAAAACTATCGAGCGAACGCTCGCTAACAGAACCTAACGAACGAAAACTGTTCGCTAATGAAGCCTAACGGACGAACGTCCGCTAAATAACAAAACCTAATTAATAAACCGATCTAAAAGAATAAAACCGATCTATATAAAAAAATAAACCGAAGAAAAACTGGGGCGGGTTAAATTGGTTTATACCGGTTCGAGGGAAAAGTCCGGCGGCGGCGGCTCGGCTACTCCGGCGATGCGGGGCGAGGCGACGCGGTGGCGGCGCTACGCGGCGGCGTCGCGCGGGGTGGCGCAGCGAGCGGCGGCAGCAAGCGGGCGGCGCGGGCGGAGCAGCGGCGGCAAACAGCGAGCAACCACGGCGGCGGCGGTGCGGCGAGATGCGGGAGAGGCGACGGCGCTAGCAGAGAGAGAGAGGCGGGGCCCGGGGCCGCTTTTTAAGGAGGGAGAGGACGCGCGAGGCATGGGGGAGGGGCAAGGGGAGGCGTGCCCGGCCGGGACTTGGCGGCGGCGGCGGAGTCGGCCACGCTCAGGACTTCGTCCCGAGATCGAGGACGGAGGCGGTTGGTGAGCTGGGCTGGGCCTGGCTGACGAGCTGGGCCGGCCCAGTCGGCGGGAGTTTTTTTTAACATATTTACACACAAACAAAAATAATAAAACAAAATAAATAAAAATATTATATAGGTATATAATATATCAAAATTTTCAGAAAAAGATTTCCTACAGCATGAACATTTTTCTAGCATCAAATAAAATCCACAAAAATTTAAATAAAGCAAAGAGTGCTACTGCTCTAATAAAATCCAATAAAAATCATTTTAAAAAATACCAATATGATTTCAAATATATTTCTCTCCAATTTTCTATTGTAGGGAATCATTTTACCCTATTTTCCTTATATTTTATTTTTGGAGAAAAATAATTTGAATAAAACCCAAATAACTCCAAATTGAAAATAATTTCCAAATGGACTTTAAATTTGGTCCTTTTAAACTTCCAACTCATATTTCATATGTTCTTGAAGAAGTCATTTATCTTCTCTCATGAAAATCATTGAGTTACTTAGAGTTTCTGAATTTGAAAATAGTTCCAAATGAAATTCAAATATTTTCAAATATCCTTTTCATTTAATTAAATGGAAGAAGTCATGTCATCTTCTCTCTAGGGTTTTTTATTTGAAAAGAATTTGAATTCACGGAGATCAAAATGCACAAATGAAAGTTTGGGAAAGTCCTTTTATTCCCTCTCATTTAACTTTCAAAAGGTTTCGAATTTCACTCAATTTCACACAATCAATCAAACAGTCAATCAAATCTATCTACTTATTATAACATTCCAAAATTTAGAATTTTGGGATGTTACACCCCAAGATGGGATCTCACGGGTATAGAAGGTTGCGGCGGTGGAAAAGTGGTTTCGTGGCTCCCCTGGATGTTTTCAGGGTATAAGACTATATATAGGCGAAAGAAGTAGGTCGGTGGAGCTACGAGGGGCCCACGAGGGTGGGGGCGCGCCTACCCCCTGGGCGCGCCCTCCTGCCATGTGGCCGCCTCTTTGCGTCTCTGACTTCCACTCCAAGTCTCATGGATTGTGTTTGTTCTAAGAAAGATCCTCGCGAAGGTTTCGTTCCGTTTGATATTCCTTTTCTGCGAAACACCGAAATAGGCAAAAAAAACTGCAACTGGCACTGGGCCTTCGGTTAATGGGTTAGTCCCAAAAATAATATAAAAGGGCATAGTAAAGCCCATTAAACATCCAAAACATATAATATAATAGCATGGAATGATCAAAAATTATAGATACGTTGGAGACGTACCAGCATCCCCAAGCTTAATTCCTGCTCGTCCTCGAGTAGGTAAATGATAAAAACAGAATTTTTGATGTGGAATGCTACCTAGCATATTTTCAATGTAGTTTCCTTTATTGTGGCATGAATGTTCAGATCCGATAGATTCAAGACAAAAGTTTAATATTGACATAAAAATAATAATACTTCAAGCATACTAACCAAGCAATTATGTCCTCTCAAAATAACATAGCCAAAGAAAGCTCATCCCTACAAAATCATATAGTTTGGCCATGCTTCATTTTTGTCACACAAAATGCTCTCATCATGCACAACCCCGATGACAAGCCAAGCAATTGTTTCATACTTTAGTATTCTCAAACTTTTTCAACTTTCACACAATATATGAGCGTGAGCCATGGACATAGCACTATGGGTGGGAAAGAATATGATGATGGAGGTTGTGTGGAGAAGAAAAAAAAGTCTCACATCGATGCGGCTAATCAACAGGATATGGAGATGCCCATTAATTGATGTCAATGCGAGGAGTAGGGATTGCCATGCAACAGATGCACTAGAGCTATAAATATATGAAAGCTCAACAAAAGAAACTAAGTGGGTGTGCATCCAACTCGCTTGCTCACGAAGACCTAGGGCATTTTGAGGAAGCCCGTCATTGGAATATACAAGCCAAGTTCTATAATTAAAAATTCCCACTAGTATATGAAAGTGACAAAATAAGAGACTCTCTATCATGAAGATCATGGTGCTACTTTGAAGCACAAGTGTGAAAAAAGGATAGTAACATTGTCCCTTCTCTCTTTTTCTCTCATTTTTTTTATTTTTATTTTTTTGGTGGGCTTCTTTGGCCTCTTTTTTATTTGGGCTTCTTTGGCCTCTTTTATTATTTATTTTTTTTCGTCCGGAGTCTCATCCCGACTTATGGGGGAATCATAGTCTCCATCATCCTTTCCTCACATGGGACAATGCTCTAATAATGAAGATCATCACACTTTTATTTACTTACAACTCAAGAATTACAACTCGATACTTAGAACAAAATATGACTCTATGTGAATGCCTCCGGCGGTGTACCGGGATATGCAATGAATCAAGAGTGACATGTATGAAAAATGAATGGTGGCCTTGCCACAAATACGATGTCAACTACAGGATCATGCAAAGCAATATGACAATGATGGACTGTGTCATAATAAACGGAACGGTGGAAAGTTGCATGGCAATATATCTCGGAATGGCTATGGAAATGCCATAATACGTAGGTATGGTGGCTGTTGTGAGAAAGATATAAGGAGGCTTATGTGTGATAGAGCATATCATATCACGGTGTTTGGATGCACCGGCGAAGTTTGCACCAACTCTCGAGGTGAGAAAGGGCAATGCACGGTACCGAAGAGGCTACCAATGATGGAAGGGTGAGAGTGCGCATAATCTATGGACTCAACATTAGTCATAAAGAACTCACATACTTATTGCAAAAATCTACAAGTCATCAAACCCAAATCACTACGCGCATGCTCCTAGGGGGATAGATTGGTAGGAAAAGACCACCGCTCGTCCCCGATCGCCACTCTTAAGGAAAGCAATCAAAGAACACCTCATGCTTCAAATTTGTCACACAACGGTTACCATACGTGCATGCTACGGGACTTGCAAACCCCAACACAAGTATTTTTCAATTTCACAATTACTCAACTAGAACGACTCTAATATTACCATCTTTATATCTCAAAACAACTATCAAGTATCATAGTATTTAATGCACTCTATATGAAAGTTTTTATTATACCCATCTTGGATGCCTATCATATTAGGACTAATTTTATAGCCAAAGCAAATTACCATGCTGTTCTAAAAGACTCTCAAAATAATACAAGTGAAGCATGAGAGATCAATAATTTCTATAAAATAAAACCACCACCGTGCTCTAAAAAGATATAAGTGAAGCATTAGAGCAAAATTATCTAGCTCAAAAGATATAAGTGAAGCACATAGAGCATTCTAATAAATTCCAATTCATGTGTGTCTCTTCAAAAGGTGTGTACAGAAAGGATTATTGTGGTAAACTAAAAATCAAAGACTCAAATCATACAAGACACTCCAAGCAAAACATATATCATGTGGTGAATAAAAATATAGCCTCAAGTAAACTTACCGATAGACGAAGACGAAAGAGGGGATGCCTTCCGGGGCATCCCCAAGCTTAGGCTTTTGGTTGTCCTTGAATTTTACCTTGGGTTGCCTTGGGAATCCCAAAGCTTAGGATCTTGCCACCCCTTATTCCAAAATCCATCAAATCTTTACCCAAAAACTTGAAAACTTCACAACACAAAACTTAAACAGAAAATCTCATGAGCTCTGTTAGTGTAAGAGAACAAACCACCACTTTAAGGTACTGTAATGAACTCATTCTTTATTTATATTGGTGTTAAACCTACTGTATTCCAACTTCTCTATGGTTCATACCCCAGATACTAGCCATAGATTCGTCAAAATAAGCAAACAACACACAAAAAACAGAATCTGTCAAAAACAGAACAGTCTGTAGTAATCTGTATCAAACGTATACTTCTGGAACTCCACAAATTCTGAAATAAATTGGTGGACATGAGGAATTTGTCTATTAATCATCTGCAAAAAGAATAAACCTAAAAACTCTCTCCAGTAAAAAAAATGGCAGCTAATCTCGTGAGCGCTAAAGTCTCTGATTTTTACAGCAAGATCGCAAAGACTTCACCCAAGTCTTCCGAAAGGTTCTACTTGGCACAAACACTAATTAAAACATAAAACCACATATAAACAGAGGCTATATGAATTATTTATTACTAAAAAGAAACGAAAAGCAAGGAACAAAAATAAAATTAGGTTGCCTCCCAACAAGCGCTATCGTTTAACGCCCCTAGCTAGGCATAAAGGCAAGAATAGATTTAGGTATTGCCATAATGATAAGGCAAATCGCGAAAACTCATCTCATACTCCCTATGTTCAGCAGCAAGATTTCTTTACGGCAGACAAAAGTAATCAAAAGGGATAAATTTAATGGGACAAAAGTCCCCAAGATCAAGCTCGGGAGGTATTAGTTCCTCCTTTGGCCCCTCATATTGCACAACCAATTCATCATTAGAGGCATTCTTTTGGCAAAAAGTCATGGGCCTTTGTTCAAGAGGAAATCCTAACCCATTATTCTGGATAGCAAAATTATCATTAAGTTCAGAGATTCTATCAACTAGAACATCGGTAGGAACTTTCTATCTAAGGTTTTCATTATAAGCAACATGAACTAAAGATCGTAAACGCACTATGTCTTCTTGATTAAAAAGGATAGCTTCTATGGGAGGACGGTCAGCGTCCACCCTATAATGCGCAAAAATTTCATTGGCTTCTTTCATTATAAATCTGAACTCATGAGATAAAAAGATAGTAGCTGCATGCTTAACAGAAGAATGCTCAATATTGGAAAATTCTAGAAAAATCCTTTGTATGCAAGGTGCATATGAATAAACTGTCTTTCAAGTTCAACTACGAGCAAAGATATAGCATCCGCAAGACTACTTGTTCTATGAAGAATAGACCCACCCATAGTGGGCAGGGCACCAGCACAAGTAAAGAAATCTTGAATAACTCCTTTTCCAATAATATTACCACTACCAATCCGAAACTTTTTAGTGTGTAAAATAGTAGGTTCTTCATGAGGATCATCAAAAGCATCAAAGTATCCCCTGTTATTACTATTATCCTTATCAATGATACCCTCCCCAGTTTCAGACATGATGGCAACAAACCGCACAAAGAGCGACCACACAAAAAAAGGTAAGCAAAAAGAGGCGAACAGAAAAGGGCGAATAAAACGGCAAATGTGAAGTGGGGGAGATGAAAACGAGAGGCAAATGGCAAATAATGTAATGCGAGGGAGAAGAGTTTGTGATGGGTACTTGGTATGTCTTGACTTGAGCATAGATCTCCCCGGCAACGGCGCCAGAAATCCTTCTTGCTACCTCTTGAGCATGCGTTGGTTTTCCCTTGAAGAGGAAAGGGTGATGCAACAAAGTAGCGTAAGTATTTCCCTCAGTTTTTGAGAACCAAGGTATCAATCTAGTAGGAGACAACACACAAATCGCCTAGTACCTGCACAAACAATCAAGAACCTTGCAACCAATGCGATAAAGGGGTTGGCAATCCCTTCACGGCCACTTGCAAAAGTGAGATCTGATAAAGATAATAAGATAAATATTTTTGGTATTTTTGTTGTATAGATTGGAAAGTAAAGATTGCAAAATAAACGGCGACAGAAATTGGCAAGTTAACAGTTAACTAATATGATGTAAAATAGACCCGGGGGCCATAGGTTTCACTAGTGGCTTCTCTCATGATAACATATATTACGGTGGGTGAACAAATTACTGCCGAGCAATTGATAGAAAAGTGCATAGTTATGAGAATATCTAGGCATGATCATGAACATAGGCATCACGTCCGTGTCAAGTAGACCGAAACGATTCTGCATCTACTACTATTACTCAACACATCGACCGCTATCCAGCATGTATCTAGAGTATTAAGTTCATAAGAACAGAGTAACGCATTAGGCAAGATGACATGATGTAGAAGGATAAACTCAAGCAATATGATATAAACCCCATCTTTTTATCCTCGATGGCAACAATACAATACGTGCCTTGCTGCCCCTGCTGTCACTGGGAAAGGACACCGCAAGATTGAACCCAAAGCTAAGCACTTCTCCCATTGCAAGAAATATCAATCTAGTAGGCCAAACTAAACCGATAATTCGAAGAGACTTGCAAAGATATCAAATCATGCATATAAGAATTCAGAGAAGAACCAAATATTGTTCATAGATAATCTTGATCATAAACCCACAATTCATCAGATCTCGGCAAACACACCACAAAAAGTATTACATCGAATAGATCTCCAAGAACATCGAGGAGAACTTTGTATTGAGAACCAAAGAGAGAGAAGAAGCCATCTAGCTAATAACTATGGACTCGAAGGTTTGTGGTAAACTAATCACACTTCACCGGAGAGGCTATGGTGTTGATGTAGAAGCCCTCCATGATCGAATCCCCCTCCGGCAGATCGCCGGAAACGGCCCCAAGATGGGATCTCACGGGTACAGAAGGTTGCGGCGGTGGAAAAGTGGTTTCGTGGCTCCCTGGATGTTTTCAGGGTATAAGAGTATATATAGGCAAAAGAAGTAGGTCGGTGGAGCTACGAGGGGCCCACGAGGGTGGGGGCGTTCCCTCCTGCCTCGTGGCCACCTCGTTGCGTCTCTGATTTCCACTCCAAGTCTCCTGGATCGCGTTTGTTCCAAGAAAGATCCTCGCGAAGGTTTGGTTCCATTTGATACTCCTTTTCTGCGGAACACTGAAATAGGCAAAAAAAACAGCAACTGGCACTGGGCCTCCGGTTAATAGGTTAGTCCCAAAAATAATATAAAAGAGCATATTAAAGCCCATTAAACATCCAAAATAGATAAGATAATAGCATGGAACGATCAAAAATTATAGATACGTTGGAGACGTATCACTGGTCTCTATGCCTTCTTTCAAATATCCAGAGCAAAACATCAAGCACTCATCGCTGATATAGGACTTCGCAATTGAACCTTCTGAAGGAAATATGCCCTAGAGGCAATAATAAAGTTATTATTTATTTCCTCATATCATGATAAATGTTTATTATTCATGCTAGAATAGTATTAACCGGAAACATAATACATGTGTGAATACATAGACAAACATAGTGTCACTAGTATGCCTCTACTTGACTAGCTCGTTAATCGAAGATGGTTGAGTTTCCTAGCCATGGACATGAGTTGTCATTTGATTAATGGGATCACATCATTAGGAGAATGATGTGATTGACTTGACCCATTCCGTTAGCTTTGCACTTGATCGTTTAGTATGTTGCTATTGCTTTCTTCATGACTTATACATGTTCCTATGACTATGAGATTATGCAACTCCCGTTTACCGGAGGAACACTTTGTGTGCTACCAAATGTCAGAACGTAACTGGGTGATTATAAAGGTGCTCTACAGGTGTCTCCGAAGGTACTTGTTGAGTTGGCGTATTTCGAGATTAGGATTTGTCACTCCGATTGTCGGAGAGGTATCTCTGGGCCTTCTCGGTAATGCACATCACTATAAGCCTTGCAAGCAATGTGACTAATGAGTTAGTTGCGGGATGATGCATTACGGAACGAGTAAAGAGACTTGCCGGTAATGAGATTGAACTAGGTATTGAGATACCAACGATCGAATCTCGGGCAAGTAACATACCGATGACAAAGGGAACAGCGTATGTTGTTATGCGGTTTGACCGATAAAGATCTTCGTAGAATATGTGGGAGCCAATATGAGCATCCAGGTTCCACTATTGGTTATTGACCGGAGACGTGTCTCGGTCATGTCTGCATAGTTCTCGAACCCGTAGGGTCCGCACGCTTAAAGTTTGGTGACGATCGATATTACGAGTTTTTGTGTTTTGATGTGCCGAAGGTAGTTCGGAGTCCCGGATATGACCACGGACATGACGAGGAGTCTCGAAATGGTCGAGACGTAAAGTTTGATATATTGGATGACTATGTTCGGACACCGGAAGTGTTTTGGGAGGTTTCGGACATTTACCGGGGGGTTACCGGAACCCCACGGGGAGTATATTGGGCCTAATGGGCCTTAGTGGGATAAGAGGAGGGGCGGCGAGGGCAGCCGCGCGCCCCCTCCCCCTCTAGTCCGAATTGGACAAGGAGGGGGGGCGCTCCCCTTTTTCCTTCTCCTCCTCTCTCCCTTCCGTCCCTTCCCCTACTCCAACAAGGAAAGGAGGAGTCCTACTCCCGGTGGGAGTAGGACTACCCCCTTGGCGCGCCCTCCTTGGCCATCCGCCTCTCCCCCCTTGCTCCTTTATATACGGGGGCAGGGGCACCTCTAAACACACAAGTTGATCTGTTGATCTCTCCCAGCGTGTGCGGTGCCCCCTCTACCGTATTCCACCTCGGTCATATCGTAGCGGTGCTTAGGCGAAGCCCTGCGTCGGTAGCAACATCATCACCATCATCACGCCTCGTGCTGACGGAACTCTCCCGTGAAGCTCTGCTGGACCGGAGTTCGCGGGACGTCATCGAGCTGAACATGTGCTGAACTCGGAGGTGCCGTACGTTCGGTACTTGGATCGCTCGGATCATGAAGATGTACGACTACATCAACCGTGTTGTGCTAACGCTTCCACTTTCGGTCTACAAGGGTACGTGGACAACACTCTCCCCTCTCGTTGCTATGCATCACCATGATCTTGCGTGTGCGTAGGAATTTTTTTGAAATTACTACGTTCCCCAACAGTGGCATCCGAGCCAGGTTTATGCGTAGATGTTATATGCACGAGTAGAACACAAGTGAGTTATGGGCGATACAAGTCATACTGCTTACCATCATGTCATACTTTGGTTCGGCGGTATTGTTGGATGAAGCGGCTCGGACCGACATTACGCGTACGCTTACGCGAGACTGGTTCTAGCGACGTGCTTTGCACACAGGTGGCTGGCGGGTATCAGTTTCTCCAACTTTAGTTTAACTGAGTGTGACTACGCCCGGTCCTTGAGAAGGTTAAAACAGCACTAACTTGACGAACTATCGTTGTGGTTTTGATGCGTAGGTAAGAACGGTTCTTGCTCAGCCCGTAGCAGCCACGTAAAACTTGCAACAACAAAGTAGAGGACGTCTAACTTGTTTTTGCAGGGCATGTTGTGATGTGATATGGTCAAGGCATGATGCTTTATTTTATTGTATGAGATGATCACGTTTTGTACCGAGTTATCGGCAACTGGCAGGAGCCATATGGTTGTCGCTTTATTGTATGCAATGAAATCGCCCTGTAATTGCTTTACTTTATCACTAAGTGGTAGCGATAGTCGTAGAAGCAATAGTTAGCGAGACGACAACGATGCTACGATGGAGATCAAGGTGTCGCGCCGGTGACGATGGTGATCATGACGGTGCTTCGGAGATGGAGATCACAAGCACAAGATGATGATGGCCATATCATATCACTTATATTGATTGCATGTGATGTTTATCCTTTATGCATCTTATTTTGCTTTGATTGACGGTAGCATTATAAGATGATCTCTCACTAAATTTCAAGATAAAAGTGTTCTCCCTGAGTATGCACCGTTGCCAAAGTTCGTCGTGCCGAGACACCACGTGATGATCGGGTGTGATAAGCTCTACGTTCATCTACAACGGGTGCAAGCCAGTTTTGCACACGCAGAATACTCGGGTTAAACTTGACGAGCCTAGCATATGCAGATATGGCCTCGGAACACTGAGACCGAAAGGTCGAGCGTGAATCATATAGTAGATATGATCAACATAGTGATGTTCACCATTGAAAACTACTCCATCTCACGTGATGATCGGACATGGTTTAGTTGATTTGGATCACGTGATCACTTAGATGATTAGAGGGATGTCTATCTAAGTGGGAGTTCTTAAGTAATATGATTAATTGAACTTAAATTTATCATGAACTTAGTACCTGATAGTATTTTGCTTGTCTATGTTGTTGTAGATAGATGGCCCGTGTTGTTGTTCCGTTGAATTTTAATGCGTTCCTTGAGAAAGCAAAGTTGAAAGATGATGGTAGCAATTACACAGGACTGGGTCCGTAACTTGAGGATTATCCTCATTGCTGCACAGAAGAATTACGTCCTGGAAGCACCGCTGGGTGCCAAGGCCTGCTGCAGATGCAACTAACGACGTTAAGAACGTCTGGCAGAGCAAAGCTGATGACTACTCGATAGTTCAGTGTGCCATGATTTACGGCTTAGAACCGGGACTTCAACGATGTTTTGAACGTCATGGAGCATATGAGATGTTCCAGGAGTTGAAGTTAATATTTCAAGCAAATGCCCGGATTGAGAGATATGAAGTCTCCAATAAGTTCTACAGCTGCAAGATGGAGGAGAATAGTTCTGTCAGTGAACATATACTCAAAATGTCTGGGTATAAAAATCACTTGATTCAACTGGGAGTTAATCTTCTGGATGATAGTGTCATTGACAGAATTCTTCAATCACTGCCACCAAGCTACAAGAGCTTCGTGATGAACTATAATATGCAAGGGATGGATAAGACAATTCCCGAGCTCTTCGCAATGCTAAAGGCTACAGAGGTAGAAATCAAGAAGGAGCATCAAGTGTTGATGGTCAACAAGACCACCAGTTTCAAGAAAAAGGGTAAAGGGAAGAAGAAGGGGAACTTCAAGAAGAACGGCAAACAAGTTGCTGCTCAAGAGAAGAAACCCACGTCTGGACCTAAGCCTGAGACTGAGTGCTTCTACTGCAAGCAAACTGGTCACTGGAAGCGGAACTGCCCCAAGTATTTGGCGGATAAGAAGGATGGCAAGGTGAACAAAGGTATATGTGATATACATGTTATTGATGTGTACCTTACTAGAGCTCGCAGTAGCACCTGGGTATTTGATACTGGTTCTGTTGCTAATATTTGCAACTCGAAACAGGGACTACGGATTAAGCGAAGACTGGCTAAGGACGAGGTGACGATGCGCGTGGGAAATGGTTCCAAAGTCGATGTGATCGCCGTCGGCACGCTACCTCTACATCTACCTTCGGGATTAGTTTTAGACCTAAATAATTGTTATTTGGTGCCAGCGTTGAGCATGAACATTATATCTGGATCTTGTTTGATGCGAGACGGTTATTCATTTAAATCTGGGAATAATGGTTGTTCTATTTATATGAGTAATATCTTTTATGGTCATGCACCCTTGAAGAGTGGTCTATTTTTGTTGAATCTCGATAGTAGTGATACACATATTCATAATGTTGAAGCCAAAAGATGCAGAGTTGATAATGATAGTGCAACTTATTTGTGGCACTGCCGTTTGGGTCATATTGGTGTAAAGCGCATGAAGAAACTCCATACTGATGGACTTTTGGAATCACTTGATTATGAATCACTTGGTACTTGCGAACCATGCCTTATGGGCAAGATGACTAAAACGTCGTTCTCCGGAACAATGGAGTGAGCAATAGATTTGTTGGAGATCATACATACTGATGTATGTGGTCCGATGAATATTGAGGCTCGCGGCGGGTATCGTTATTTTCTCACCTTCACAGATGATTTGAGCAGATATGGGTATATCTACTTAATGAAACATAAGTCTGAAACATTTGAAAAGTTCAAAGAATTTCAGAGTGAAGTGGAAAATCATCGTCACAAGAAAATAAAGTTTCTACGATCTGATCGTGGAGGAGAATATTTGAGTTACGAGTTTGGTCTACATTTGAAACAATGCGGAATCGCCACCCGGAACACCACAGCGTAATGGTGTGTCCGAACGTCATAATCGTACTTTACTAGATATGGTGCGATCTATGATGTCTCTTACTGATTTACCGCTATCGTTTTGGGGTTATGCTTTAGAGACGGCTACATTCACGTTAAATAGGGCACCATCGAAATCTGTTGAGACGATGCCTTATGAACTGTGGTTTGGCAAGAAACCAAAGTTGTCGTTTCTTAAAGTTTGGGGCTGCGATGCTGGTGTGAAAAAGCTTCAACCTGATAAGCTCGAACCCAAATCGGAGAAATGTGTCTTCATAGGATACCAAAAGGAAACTGTTGGGTACACCTTCTATCATAGATCCGAAGGCAAGACATTCGTTGCTAAGAATGGATCCTTTCTAGAGAAGGAGTTTCTCTCGCAAGAAGTGAGTGGGAGGAAAGTAGAACTTGATGAGGTAACTGTACCTGCTCCCTTATTGGAAAGTAGTTCATCACAGAAATCTGTTTCCTGTGACTCCTACACCAATTAGTGAGGAAGCTAATGATGATGATCATGAAACTTCAGATCAAGTTACTACCGAACCTCGTAGGTCAACCAGAGTAAGATCCGCACCAGAGTGGTACGGTAATCCTATTCTGGAGGTCATGTTACTTGACCAAGGCGAACCTACGAACTATGAAGAAGCGATGGTGAGCCCAGATTCCGCAAAATGGCTTGAGGCCATGAAATCTGAGATGGGATCCATGTATGAGAACAAAGTGTGGACTTTGGTTGACTTGCCCGATGATCGGCAAGCCATAGAGAATAAATGGATCTTCAAGAAGAAGACTGACGCTGACGGTAATGTTACTGTCTACAAAGCTCGACTTGTTGCAAAAGGTTTTCGACAAGTTCAAGGAGTTGACTACGATGAGACTTTCTCACCCGTAGCGATGCTTAAGTCTGTCCGAATCATGTTAGCAATTGCCAGCATTTTATGATTATGAAATTTGGCAAATGGATGTCAAAACTGCATTCCTGAATGGATTTCTGGAAGAAGAGTTGTATATGATGCAACCGGAAGGTTTGTCGATCCAAAGGGAGCTAACAAAGTGTGCAAGCTCCAGCGATCCATTTATGGACTGGTGCAAGCCTCTCGGAGTTGGAATAAACGTTTTGATAGTGTGATCAAAGCATATGGTTTTATACAGACTTTTGGAGAAGCCTGTATTTACAAGAAAGTGAGTGGGAGCTCTGTAGCATTTCTAATATTATATGTGGATGACATATTACTGATTGGAAATGATATAGAATTTCTGGATAGCATAAAAGGATACTTGAATAAGAGTTTTTCAATGAAAGACCTCGGTGAAGCTGCTTACATATTGGGCATCAAGATCTATAGAGATAGATCAAGACGCTTGATAGGACTTTCACAAAGCACATACCTTGACAAAGTTTTGAAAAAGTTCAAAATGGATCAAGCAAAGAAAGGGTTCTTGCCTGTGTTACAAGGTGTGAAGTTGAGTCAGACTCAATGCCCGACCACTGCAGAAGATAGAGAGAAAATGAAAGATGTTCCCTATGCTTCAGCCATAGGCTCTATCATGTATGCAATGCTGTGTACCAGACCTGATGTGTGCCTTGCTATTAGCTTAGCAGGGAGGTACCAAAGTAATCCAGGAGTGGATCACTGGACAGCGGTCAAGAACATCCTGAAATACCTGAAAAGGACTAAGGATATGTTTCTCGTTTATGGAGGTGACAAAGAGCTAGTCGTAAATGGTTACGTCGATGCAAGCTTTGACACTGATCCGGACGATTCTAAATCGCAAACCGGATACGTGTTTACATTGAACGGTGGAGCTGTCAGTTGGTGCAGTTCTAAACAAAGCGTCGTGGCGGGATCTACGTGTGAAGCGGAGTACATAGCTGCTTCGGAAGCAGCAAATGAAGGAGTCTGGATGAAGGAGTTCATATCCGATCTAGGTGTCATACCTAGTGCATCGGGTCCAATGAAAATCTTTTGTGACAATACTGGTGCAATTGCCTTGGCAAAGGAATCCAGATTTCACAAGAGAACCAAGCACATCAAGAGACGCTTCAATTCCATCCGGGACCAAGTCCAGGTGGGAGACATAGAGATTTGCAAGATACATACGGATCTGAATGTTGCAGACCCGTTGACTAAGCCTCTTCCACGAGCAAAACATGATCAGCACCAAAACTCCATGGGTGTTAGAATCATTACTGTGTAATCTAGATTATTGACTCTAGTGCAAGTGGGAGACTGAAGGAAATATGCCCTAGAGGCAATAATAAAGTTATTATTTATTTCCTCATATCATGATAAATGTTTATTATTCATGCTAGAATTGTATTAACCGGAAACATAATACATGTGTGAATACATAGACAAACATAGTGTCACTAGTATGCCTCTACTTGACTAGCTCGTTAATCGAAGATGGTTGAGTTTCCTAGCCATGGACTTGAGTTGTCATTTGATTAACGGGATCACATCATTAGGAGAATGATATGATTGACTTGACCCATTCCGTTAGCTTAGCACTTGATCGTTTAGTATGTTGCTATTGCTTTCTTCATGACTTATACATGTTCCTATGACTATGAGATTATGCAACTCCCGTTTACCGGAGGAACACTTTGTGTGCTACCAAATGTCAGAACGTAACTGGGTGATTATAAAGGTGCTCTACAGGTGTCTCCGAAGGTACTTGTTGAGTTGGCATATTTCGAGATTAGGATTTGCTCCGATTGTCGAAGAGGTATCTCTAGGCCCTCTCGGTAATGCACATCACTATAAGCCTTGCAAGCAATGTGACTAATGAGTTAGTTGCGGGATGATGCATTACGGAACGAGTAAAGAGACTTGCCGGTAACGAGATTGAACTAGGTATTGAGATACCGACGATCGAATCTCGGGCAAGTAACATATCGATGACAAAGGGAACAACATATGTTTTTATGCGGTTTGACCGATAAAGATCTTCGTAGAATATGTGGGAGCCAATATGAGTATCCAGGTTCCGCTATTGGTTATTGACTGGAGACGTGTCTCGGTCATGTCTGCATAGTTCTCGAACCCGTAGGGTCCGCACGCTTAAAGTTTGGTGACGATCGGTATTATGAGTTTTTGTGTTTTGATGTGCCGAAGGTAGTTCGGCGTCCCGGATATGATCACGGACATGACGAGGAGTCCCGAAATGGTCGAGACGTAAAGATCGATATATTGGATGACTATGTTCGGACACCAGAAGTGTTTCGGGAGGTTTCGGACATTTACCGGGGGGTTACCGGAACCCCACGGGGAGTATATTGGGCCTAATGGGCCTTAGTGGGAGAAGAGGAGGGGCGGCCAGGGCAGCCGCGCGCCCCCTTCCCCTCTAGTCCAAATTGGACAAGGAGGGGGCGGCGCTCCCCTTTTTCCTTCTCCTCCTCTCTCCCTTCCTTCCCTTCTCCTACTCCAACAAGGAAAGGAGGAGTCCTACTCCCACCGGCAGTAGGACTCCCCCCTTTCCGCGCCCTCCTTGGCCGGCCGCCTCTCCCCCCTTGCTCCTTTATATACGGGGGCGGGGGGCACCTCTAAACACACAAGTTGATCTGTTGATCTCTCCCAGCCATGTGCGGTGCCCCCTCCACCGTATTCCACCTCGGTCATATCGTAGCGGTGCTTAGGCGAAGCCCTGCGTCGGTAGCAACATCATCACCGTCATCACGCGTCGTGCTGACGGAACTCTCCCGTGAAGCTCTGCTGGATCGGAGTTCGCGGGACGTCATCGAGCTGAACGTGTGCTGAACTCGGAGGTGCCGTACGTTCGGTACTTGGATCGGTCGGATCGTGAAGACGTACGACTACATCAACCGCGTTGTGCTAACGCTTCCGCTTTCGGTCTACAAGGGTACGTGGACAACACTCTCCCCTCTCGTTGCTATGCATCACCATGATCTTGCGTGTGCGTAGGAATTTTTTTGAAATTACTACGTTCCCCAACACCTTCGGGGGCCTTGCTTTGTTACGCACAGTTGACTTGAGGTAACTAGGCCTTCTCTCAACTGGAAACATCCAACCATATTGGACAGGTGCCCTTAGTAGTGCCTCATCCGGAAGATGTACAGCTAGGTGCACCATTACGTCGAAGAAAGCCGGTGGGAAGAGCTTCTTAAGCTTGCAAAGAATTTCAGGAATGTCAGCTCTAAATTGCTTCATGATGTCAATTCTTAATGTCTTGGCACACAACTCCTTAAAGAATCTTCCTAGTAAAGCGATAGCCTCATTCATCTCATTGGAGACATTGCCTCTAAGACCAGCTGGTAAGATAGTCTACATGAATATGTGGTAATCATGCGTCTTCAGACCGTGTAATTTACCAGTCTCAACATCCACATATGTTGCTAGGTTTGCCTCATGACCATCTGGGAATTTGAGATTAACAGAAACTTGCACGGCTTTATTTTGTTTTCCTTACTAAGTGTCCATGGTGCATGATACTTTTTGTAAGAGCCCTTCTTCTTCGGATCTTCTTGCAGCCACTGATCTACCCACATCCCCATATGCTCTAAATCCAATCTTGCACTGATGGTATCCTTGTTCTTACCATCAAGTTCAAGGATTGTACCAATGATACTCTCACAAATGTTCTTCTCAACGTGCATAACATCCAGGTTGTGATGTAACAAGATATCCTTTCAGTATGGCAAATCATGTAAGCTCGCCCTGCGATGCCATGTGGGATTATTATCTGTGCACTTTCTCATTCTACTAGCATTACTAGGGTACTTCACTAGTTTGAAATTTTCCTTAGCAAGCTGTAAGTACTGATCAAGTTCTTCGTCTGTGAACTTCCTTGGTGGATCCCTATGCTTTGTCTTGTTAGTAAACGGTTTTTCCTATTTTACGTAAAGATGTTTTTAAGGAAGGAATCAATGATGGCAAATGTATCCAATTTTATTTTTCAATTTCTCATAGCAAGGATTCTCATCGCAATGGACACATGCGTAATAACCCTTTGTGCTCCGACCTGAGGTAGTGCCATATGAAGGATAATCATGGATGGACCAAATAAGCATCGCATGCAAATTGAAAGGTTTCGATGTGCATACATCTATTGTTTTCACACAAAACCCCCCGCTTCTGCCTATCTGCTATCAGTGGCTGCATAAATACATGAAAATCCTTTCCTCGTCAGTATTTTCCAGGAATCACCAATGCCATCACAAAACTGGATTGGTCCATGCACATCCAGGGTGGAAAGTTGTATGGAATGACAAAAACAGGCCACATACTGTATGCACTACTCATGTGTCCAAAGGTATTGAATTCATCAATTGCAAATCCTAACCTCAAGTTGTGGGCATCTATAGCAAATTCTCCATGTTTTCTGCTGAGGGAGTCCTGGATTAGGGGGTCCTCGGACAGCCGGACTGTTGGACTATGAAGATACAAGATTGAAGACTTCGACCCGTGTCCGGATGGGACTCTCCTTGGCGTGGAAGGCAAGCTTGGCAATACGGATATGTAGATCTCCTCCCTTGTAACCGACTCTGTGTAACCCTAGCCCCCTCCAGTGTCTATATAAACCGGAGGGTTTAGTCCGTAGGACAACAACAATCATACCATAGGTTAGCTTCTAGGGTTTAGCCTCTACGATCTCATGGTAGATCAACTCTTGTAATACTCATATCATCAAGATCAATCAAGTAGGAAGTAGGGTATTACCTCCATCGAGAGGGCCCAAACCTGGGTAAACATCGTGTCCCCCGCCTCCTGTTACCATCCGCCTTAGACGCACAGTTCGGGACCCCCTACCCGAGATCCGCCGGTTTTGACACCGACATTGGTGCTTTCATTGAGAGTTCCACTGTGCCGTCATCATAAGGCTGGATGGCTCGCCTCGTTGTCAAGGACAACATCACCTCTCGGGAGCCCTGGCTGTAGGCCAAACTCTCCGACTAGGCGGTTTTGTCATGACCTCCTGTTCGGCCGCTGCGCCGACGATGACTTCTCGGGTCATCGAAAACAGCCTCCACGTCGGCTCGGAATTCGCTGAGCAGTTGGATCCAATGGAGCTCTCTTCCTTGAACGAGCTCTTGGATCGCATCGCCGCCTTGGGATTCTCTACGGACTATGATCAGATCGGGCTTAAACCCGACCAAAGGGAGATTAACTCCCCGCCGGTCACCCATTAGATAGCGGTGGTGGAGGAGCAATGCGGCGATTCTTCCTCTATCTTGAGGAGAAACTATGTCCGGATTCCCGAGCTCTCTGAGCCGGATACCCGTCTACGGGAGGACATGCCCCAAACCTTGAACCTAGAATCAGGCAGCGGGCCAGACCTATTGGGCAACATCCCGAAGCCCGAGCTTCCAAGATCGGAAACTCCTCCGCCCCTGGGTCTCAGACCGGGTCAGGGTTCGGACCCAAATCTACCCACCCACCCAGATATAAGTGATCTTTCCCACATTAGACAAGAGCCCCAAGAGACAGTTCACCACTATTGGGCCAGATTCCTCCTTGTAACGAGCAAGGTTAAGGACTGTCGCGAGGAAGACACAATTTCATTCTTTTGCAAAAATTGCACGGACAGGGGAATCCTCAACGCCATAAGTCGCCGTGACATAGCGCACTTCGCTGACTTGGCGGCCATAGTACGGAAGTACTGTGCGATGGAAAGCGCCTGGAAAACCCAAACAAAATTTTGGGATCCTCCGGCTCTGACAAAACCCCCAGTCCGAACTAAAAGGGTGCACTCTCGTAAGTCACCCGATCCAATTACAAAGAAGCAAAAGCCCACTACAGGGTGTGGAACCGTATTGGAGGGATGGCTTAATGGGCCATGCAAAATTCACAGTACAGCGGATACCATACCAACACACAGCCTTAGAGCATGTTGGGTACTCCGGCAGGTGGCCAAGAGCGGTGAGGATCTCCTCATCAACAATACCGCAGAGCACCATCCCGTGGAGAACAACAATACAGTATTGACAATCTTCGAGACCTTCGCCTCAAATAATAGGCGTAAGCGAGCACTCCACAGCCTTGCCGAAGTCTGCCACGTGATAGCAATAAATCCATGGAGCGATACGGCTATCACCTTCAATGCCAGTGACGAACCTAAATTCCGAACAGCCATAGCACCAGCCGCCTTGGTCCTTAGTCCAATTGCGGATGGCTTCCGACTTACTAAAGTGCTCATGGACGGCGGCAGCGGATTAAACCTCATCTATGAGGAGACTCTTCGAAAAATGGAAATAGACAGAAGCCGCATTGAGCAAAGCAGCACAACCTTCAGAGGACTCATTCCTAGTCGGGAGGCACGATGTGCTGGGAAAATCACACTAGATGTGGTATTCGGCACACTGGAGAATTATAGGTCCGAAGAAATCACATTCCAAGTGGCCCCGTTCAATAGCGGATACCACGCCCTTCTAGGGCGGGAGGCCTTCACAATCTTCCAAGCTATACCCCATTACGGGTACATGAAGCTCAAAATGCCTGGGCCCAATGGAATCATCACTCTAACTAGTGATCCGGACATAGCACTCCGCACCGAAAATAAAACAGCCGCACTGGCCCTCGAGGCGTTATCCGAAGCCCTCGCGGCCGAGGAATTAACTACGCTGCGCTCCACAGTGGACAGGGACGACGTGATACTTGACAAAAGATCCAAGTCCACCTCTTTTAAACCAGCGGATGAAATAGTCAAATTCCAAGTCCATCCAACGGACCCTACAAAAACAGCATCCATCAGGACACAGTTAAACCCCACAGTAGACGCCTCACTACAGGAGTTCTTGCGCGAGAATTGGGACATATTCGCCTGGCATCCTGCAGACATGCCAGGAATCCCACGCAGGCTGGCCGAGCATAGCCTTAACATTCTAAAGGGATTCAAGCCGGTCAAGCAAACTATTCGGCGCTTCTCTGAGCCTAAGCAACAAGCTATGGGAGAGGAGCTAGCCAAGTTACTGGAGGTCGGATTCATTCGAGAAATAAAACATCCGGACTGGCTAGCAAACCTGGTGATGGTACCAAAGAAGGACAAATCCTGGCGCCTATGCGTCGACTTCAAGGACCTTAATAAGGCTTGCCCAAAGGATCCCTTCCCCCTCCCTCGCATCGATCAAATTATCGATGCTACCACAGGACACGACTCACTGTGTTTCCTCGACGCATAATCCGGATACCATCAAATAAAGATGGCGGAGTCCGATCAAGCCGCAACGGCATTTATCACCCCATACGGCCCCTTCTGTTTTAACACCATGCCTTTCGGGCTCAAAAACGCCGGTGCAACCTATCAACGCATGATTCAGACATGCTTGGAGACACAGATTGGCAAAACAGTGGAGGCATACGTAGATGATGTCGTCATTAAAACCAGACATGTCGAATCCTTAATAGACGACTTGAGGCTCGCGTTCGACAATCTCCGAACATACGACATTAAGCTCAATCCGAAAAATGCGTCTTCGGCGTGCCCGCCGGAAAGCTCTTAGGCTTCATCGTCTCCAACAGAGGAATCGAAGCAAATCCGGCTAAAATCCGAGCTCTGTCATAGTTGGCCATCCCAACAGACCTCAAGCAAATCCATAAACTAACTGGATGCGTGGCTGCCTTAAGCCGCTTCATCTCCCGATTAGGAGAAAAGGCACTGCCTCTTTATCGCCTTCTTCGACGCACCGAACACTTCGAGTGGACGGATGCGGCCACGGCCGGATTAGAATAAATAAAAGCCATTTTGGCCACAAACCCAATCTTGGCCGCACCTACGTTGGCGAACCAATGCTGCTATATATAGAGGCAACACACCAAGTTGTAAGCACAGTGCTCGTCATCGAACGAGAGATGGACGAACATAAGTTCCCGCTTCAAAAGTCGGTATACTATGTATCCACTGTCCTCACTCCATGCAAATCACGGTACCCACATTATCAAAAGATAGCATACGCGGTCTTCATGGCATCCCGGAAACTACGACACTACTTTCAAGAGTGTTCAATCACGGTGGCCTCTGAAGTACCACTCAACGACATAATAAACAACCGCGAGGCCACGGGCCGGATTGCTAAATGGGCTATTGAGCTCCTCCCGTTTGACATAATATATAAACCACGGCGAGCCATTAAGTCACAACTACTGGCTGATTTTGTCGCCGAATGGACAGAAGCCGAACTCCCTAAAGTGTACAGCGCGTATTCCAATTGGATCATGCACTTTGACGGCTCTAAAATGCTGGCGGGTCTGGGGGCTGGTGTCATCCTGACATCCCCCACCGAAGATACAGTCCAATACGTACTCCAAATACTATATACAGACTCCAACAACGCAGCAGAATATGAGGCCCTGTTACATGGTCTCCGGATGGCAGTCTCCATGGGCATTCAACGCCTGGAGGTGCGTGGGGACTCGAACCTCGCAATATCTCAAATAAATGGAGACTTCGACGCCAAGGATCCAAAAATGGCGGCTTATCGCAACGCCGTCCTCAAAATGTCAGCTCGGTTCGAGGGGCTTGAATTCCACCATGTGGCCCGGGAAAACAATCAGGCGGCGGATATCCTCGCCGGCATCGGCGCTAAGCGCGACCCTGTCCCACCTAATATCTTCTTGGAAAGGCTGTTTAAGCCATCCGTGGTATGGGAAGGAGAGACCGGTAACAATAGTCTGGACCCGGCCACAACACCAGATACCGAACACTCTGACATAATCGGAGGCTCTGCCACCGAAATAACACCTTCCGCCCACGTGATAATGGCTGTCATCGCCCCGTGGACAGAACCATTCCTGGCCTACCTAACTCGGCAGGAACTACCCGAGGACCCAAACGAGGCGCGCTGCATTGTGCGGCGGTCTAAAGCCTACAAGGTCCACGAGGGAGAGCTTTATAAGAAAAGCGCTACCGGAGTCCTTCAAAGGTGCATCTCCGAAGAGGAAGGACGGCAACATTTGGCAGAAATTCATGCTGGACTTGGCGGCCACCACGCCGCAGCTCAGGCCCTTGTAAGCAAGGCCTTCCGTACAGGTTTCTACTGGCCGACGTCCCGAGCAGACGCACAGGACCTCGTCCAACGTTGCGTTGGTTGCCAGCTTTTTGCAAACCAAAGCCATATGCCGCCTACCGCTCTCCAAACAATCCCCATTACTTGGCCCTTTGCGGTCTGGGGGCTTGATATGGTCGGACCCCTCAAAGGGGGAAGCCATAAGAGAAAATACTTATTGGTCATGGTGGATAAATTCACCAATTGGATAGAAGCCAAACCAGTTAAAACGGCCGAATCCGGACCAGTGATAGACTTCATATCCGGGGTTGTACACCGTTATGGCGTCCCCCACAGCATCATCACCGATAACGGCTCGAACTTTACAGCTGAC
Source organism: Triticum aestivum (assembly GCF_018294505.1). NCBI lineage: Eukaryota > Viridiplantae > Streptophyta > Magnoliopsida > Poales > Poaceae > Triticum > Triticum aestivum. The sequence goes on along the minus strand of NC_057814.1, from coordinate 384,856,997 downwards.
GAGGTAAAACTTTGGTGCAGCAACATGGGCATCAAGCTCGATTATGCTTCTGTCTATCACCCGCAAACTAACGGTCAAGTCGAGCGAGCAAATGGTCTTATCATGAGCGGCATTAAACCCAGATTAGTGCGATCCTTGAAGGAATCTGATACGCACTGGGTAGAGGAGCTGGACTCCGTACTATGGGGGCTGCAGACCACGCCGAATCGCACTACCGGATACACACCGTTTTTTATGGTGTACGGCGCAGAGGCGGTACTGCCCTGCGACATAATTCATGACTCACCTCGAGTGCGCATGTATGAAGAGAAAAAGCCGAGCTTGATCGGTAGGACAGTTTGGACGCCCTGGAGGAGGAGCGTGACGTGGCAAAAGCCCGTTCCGCATTCTATCAGCAACAGGCTCGAAGGTATCAAAGCAGAGAAGTACGGGCCAAAACTTATAACGTTGGCGAACTCGTTCTACGCCTACCGGAGAAGAAAAAGAACAAGCTCAAGCCCAAATGGGAAGGTCCCTTCGTTATTGACCAAGTTCTGACCGGTGGAGCGTACCGTCTGCGGGATGCATCGGACAATCGACTCGAGCCAAACCCATGGAACGCAGCCAGACTCCGAAGGTTCTACGCCTAGTGCCGGACTCTATGTTCGTCTCCTTACCTCCGTCAATTTTTTATATATCCGTTATCTGTCTTTTATTTCTTTCTTTTTTCCCTTTTTCTTCAAGGCCTTAAAAGGCTAAAATGTGTCTTGACTACACAATCTTGACGCGCTAACCGCGCTCATTATACCTGGGGGCTTCTTATACAGAAGCTTAATATAACTATTTTCCGGGCTCTATGCCCCACACATGTGTTATCCTTCCACATGTACCTTTTTTCGCCATTATATGCATCGATATGACTTAAGTTTTGGCCAAGCTGGGTTGCCTGGCTCTTGTGTTTATGCCCTACGTTCCCGTTAATTCGGCTAGGGCATAAGGGGAGCACCTCTGCGATTGTTACTGCCGGGTCAGCCGGATGTGTACCTCAGACTGGGTGAAGCCGAAAGCTAGCGTTCTTAAGGGAATACTCGGTCGGTGAACAAAAGATGACTTTTATTTATTGTAATACATGCCCCCAGATGTTTATATCCTGCGTCTCTTTTCGCAGTTCGGACATGCACATTAATGCATGCGTACCCAGGGAAAGGAACCCTTAATGGAACTATTCTCCCTGGAAGATGTTTCTTACTATCCATGTAATATAACATAGCTAGTTGGGTACTTGTCTGTTCAAGCACTTATGACCCCTACGCCTGGTTTCCACGCGTACCCCGGTTTTTACATAACTGAGCGGGTATTCGGATACACTTCGGACTGTCGGGTCCGGAGGTCGAAGCGAAAAGGTCCGCCATGACAAATGATTTACAATCCGGCTAGGGACAATACATGTCACTTGAAGTACACCATCACTTAGACTGACTAAATTCTTCTTCTATACCATCCAATAGGCTGTCTAGCCTCTAATCCTGTTGGGAATACTTTGCGGCTAATTCTACCTGGTCATACACCAAACTGACAGGGATCTCTTTCTCATCAGACCCCACAAGTCCGACCTCGGCCATGTGGTTCGGGTCAGCCTTGGTATATCGCGTCTTCACCATGGCCCAGGCTTCCCTTGCAACTTGTCGGCAGGCTGATATCTTTCATAATCAGAAGGGCCGCCGGGCACCCTTGAGCTTCTCTACAAACTCCCACATGCCTCCTGGCAGGGAGGCGGATGGCCACAAGGCTTGGGCAATGCCCTGCATCACCTGCCGAACTTGTTTGTGCAGTTGTGATAGCTCTGGCAGAAGATCACCTGCAGACCCGGGCATTTCCTCTGCGGGATGACCCGTCAGCATACCTACAGATATAACTCTGTTAGCCGGTTTCTTCGCCGAACTCAATAAAAAGTTCTTTCAAGCACTTACTAAAAATGCTGCGTCGAAGCCTCTTATTCTCCTTTACGGAGTCAGCAAGTTGGGCCCGAACATCTTTCAGTTCAACACTCAGCCGGATATTGGCATCTTGGAGATCGTTTTTCTCCCGCCTAACCTGCTTAAGCACGCGCTCGCCAGCCTTTACCTGTCGTTGAGCATGTTGCTCATCCCCTTGCACTACCTCCGGATTAACCCCGGGATCATCTGCAGAATCTATTGTTAGATTTGCATGCATGCCGCATACTAATCGGTACATGTCATTCTTTTTGATAGAGACAAGTGTTACCAGAGGGGGCCTTCTCGGACTCCTTCATTGCGGAAACTGCGGCCCGTAGCTGGGCCTTGCACTCTTCCAACTCTTGAGACAATTGGGTATTCTTCTCCGTAAGAACCTGCACAAATAATGATCCTTAAATCAGTTGTGTCAACTGTTTCAAGTCTCAGGGGCTACTGATATACATAATTATCAGATTTTCTTACCCGTGTATCCTTTACATACTGGTCCGTGGCTCTGGCAAGACCATTTTGAGCAGCTCGGATGTACGCGTCTCCTGAGTTGAAGGCATCGAACGCCTCTTGGGAGAAACAAGCGTCGCGGAGTACGGCCCGGCGACGCCTGTGATTCATGGCACTCTCCACTTCGGAATTCGTAGCGGATAGCCTATCCGCATCCTCTGTAGGAGGAACATCCGGCGTTTGCCCCATGTTAGCATCCGCCTCTATGTCCGGCTCTGGAGCCCGACTGGTGAAGGCGTGACCGGCAACCTCCCCGGATATTGTCCGGCGAGCGTTTTTCCTACTAGGAAACATGGACGTTATTATATTTTAAAAGACGGCAACCACGGAGCGGGGTTCTGTTTCATACCTCTGCGACGGCGTCTCAGTCCTGACCGCCTTCCTTTTAAGCCTACCCGGCTTCGGTACCCCTTGTTGGTGAGTTACTGCGGGTTCGGCATGGCGTCCCGAGAGCCTTCCCTATAAGACACCATATGTGTGCGGTAGGTGAAGTGCAGAAAAAGGGATCCTTCTCGGAAGTTGGGACTCCAGTTTTACTTACATGCGATGCAGGGAGTAGTCCAGGATAATCGGCTATGATGGCCACCATGGCGTCATCGCAGCTCAATTGATAGAACGTCCTGTCAATCAGCTCCACAAATGTGTCCGGATCCTCTTCGAGTCCGGGGTCGAGGGCCCGGTCAGGGTCCTCTGGTTGTGGAGGCGGGCTATGGACCTCCCTCACAGCTTTTTGCAGCTCCTGCTATGAAATAGCAAGGTAAATATTTATGACAAAAAATGCGGGAAGGTCTGGAGTAAAAAGTAGCAGCTCACCCAGTTTGGGGGGTTGTACATGGAGAATCCATCTCGTGGCTTGATACGGATGAACTCCTCTTCCTCTCCTTTGTATAAATCGGACAGTATTTTTGCTAGAGCAGCGACGGAGTCCGGACCCTTACGACCGCAGCGGGTGGCATCGTCTTCTCCATTGAAGTGCCACATGGGTTGTCCCCGATATTGAAGTGGTTGCACCCCCTGCATTATACATATTGACATAACCTCGATTATTGTCAATCCTGATTGGGCCAGCGTCTTTATCCGGCCCATCAGGTAAAGGACTTCTCCGTTATCTTCCTCATGGGGGCTCCGAGGGCGCCAGCTGCGGCGTTCTTCAAGGGAGCATTGTCGAACTCAGGAAGGCCCATCCGAATAGGTTCCGGAAGGGGGATGTCCTCCATATAAAACCACTCCGAAGGCCAGTCTTCGGATGTCTTCTTCGGAGTACCGGGCAGGTATCCGGTCCCGGCGATGCGCCATATCTCGGCTCCGCCCACTTGATATATTGACCCCTCCTGTGTACGGGGAACGAGGCAGAATAGCCTCTTCCATAGCTCGGAATGAGCTTCGCAGCCCAGAAACAGCTCGCAAAGGGCGACATAGCCAGCGATGTGTAATATGGAGGCGGGAGTGAAATTATGCAGCTGGAGGCCGTAGAACTCCAAGAGCCCACGGAGGAACGGATGAATTGAAAATCCAAGCCCTCTTAATAAGTAAGGGACAAGGCATACCCGCTCCCCCATGGATGGGTTGGGAAAGCTCTCCGCTTGCTCCCCGCCATTATAGGTGGCGAGCCCGGCTCGAACGGGGACCATATACGCTGGAGGGAGAAATCCCTGGGTCTGTAACTCTACTAATTGAATGTGGGGGACAGAACACTTCTTCCAATTACCGGGCTTAGGGCTACGGGAGCGAGAGGAGGAGCTACGATGGCCGGCCATGTTGGAATGGATTTTTTCTGGGCACGCTCTGATGGATACTCATTGTGGGAGGATGGTGTGGTCTGGATCTGAGAATCCCCGTCTCTTTAATAGACGATTTACTCACATGGCTAGGGTGGCAAATGTAAAAATGCCCTGGCTTCTCGCATTCGCTCGACACGTGGAAGATAGCCATTATTAGGCGCGGAAGCCAAGGAGTGCAACATTTATGGGAAGCCGGACAGTACTCAACAGGTACTCAGAATTTGGAGAAGAACCCGCCTTGCAATGCCGAAGGCAATCTGCACGCCCGACTCATCGCCATTGAAGCCTGGTTCGAGGGCTACTGAGGGAGTCCTGGATTAGGGGGTCCTCGGACAGCCGGACTATATCCTTTGGCCGGACTGTTGGACTATGAAGATACAAGATTGAAGACTTTGACCCGTGTCCGGATGGGACTCTCCTTGGCGTGGAAGGCAAGCTTGGCAATACGGATATTTAGATCTCCTCCCTTGTAACCAACTCTGTGTAACCCTAGCCCCCTCCGGTGTCTATATAAACCGGAGGGTTTAGTCCGTAGGACAACAACAATCATAGCATAGGCTAGCTTCTAGGGTTTAGCCTCTACGATCTCGTGGTAGATCAACTCTTGTAATACTCATATCATCAAGATCAATCAAGCAGGAAGTAGGGTATTACCTCCATCGAGAGGGCCCAAACCTGGGTAAACATCATGTCCCCCGCCTCCTGTTACCATCCGCCTTACACGCATAGTTCGGGACCCCCTACCCGAGATCCGCCAGTTTTGACACCGACATCTGCCGAAGTACTTCCATGCATCGCCATCAGCGGGGTGCCTCATTACATTAGCCTCTTGAACCCCCCTTTCCTTGTGCCACCGGTTGTGCTCTGATATTTGCCTTGAAGAAACATATATTTGTAACTATGGGATTATCGGAAAGTATCAAAGGATCTTGTGAGGAACCTTTTTCTTCCCATGAACGTGTCTCCACCTTGATCTACCACAGTGGGGACAGTGGCATAGTCTCCCCAATACAAAATGCAGTCATACTTGCATACATGAATTGTCTGATATCCAAGACCAAGATCAGAAAGAGCTATATTAGCATCAGCGCAAGATTCCGAGAAGTCTACCTCAGGCAAAGCAAGATTCAACAGCTGAAAAAGCATATGATACGTCTCCAACGTATCTACTTTTTCTCATGCTTTTCCTCTTGTTCTGGACTCTAATTTGCATGATTTGAATGAAACTAACCCCGGACTGACGCTGTTTTCAGCAGAACTACCATGGTGTTGTTTTTGTGCAGAAATAAAAGTTCTCGGAATGGAACGAAACTTTGCGAGGATTGTTTACGGAATAAATAAGGATTTTTGGAGCCAACAGCCACCAGAGAGGGGCCCCTGGTTGGGCACAACCCACCAGGGCGCGCCCCCCTCTCCTGGTGCGCCCAGGTTGGTTGTGCCAACCTGGTGGCCCCACTGACGACCCCCCTGATACTATAAATTCACATATTTCCAGAAGAAAAATATCAGGGAGAAAGAATTATCGCGATCCACGAGGGAGCCGCCGCCAAGCCCTGTTCTTCCTCGAGAGGGCAGATCTGGAGTCCGTTTGGGGCTCCGGAGAGGGGGATCTTCGTTCTTTGTCATCACCAACCCTTCTCCATCGTCAATTCCATGATGCTCCCCACCGGGAGTGAGTAATTCCTTCGTAGGCTCGCTGGTCGGTGAGGAGTTGGATGAGATTCATCATGTAATCGAGTTAGTTTTGTTAGGGCTTGCTCCCTAGTATCCACTATGTTCTTAGATTGATGTTGCTATGACTTTGCTATGCTTAATGCTTGTCACTTTGGGCCCGGGTGCCATGAACTCAGATCTGAACTGTTCCCCGATTCTAAGTCACACCAATCTAGCCTGTAACACCTCATATCACTTTGCGGCCTCACGCACGGTATTCCCACGGGTGTCCGCCTTACCATGGCCCGGGACCGTTTGCGCCTTTGGCTCACGTATATGATAATGTCCGCTAGCATCCATATGACAGAGAACCCGGCCGACATGGCTAGTCGTGAACCCAAAGCGGCACTAACGTATGGGGACAGGCATACATGAATCAACATCGAACGTGTCGGTCAGCAGCGTGTGAATCCGGGCTGTAGAACTGGGCTAACAGGACTCCGGGAACCCGGGCTGTAGCAGGCTAGGCAGGACTCCGGATGTCACCGCGTGACATTCCCCGAAGGGACAGACACAGGAACGAAGTGAAACACATGCCGGCCAGTCAAGTGTTCCGGAGCAGTAGTGCTGGGCTAGCAGGACTCCGGTGAACCGGGCTGTAGCGGACTACTATGGCTCATGGAAGCACAAGACTACATTTCCCCATAAGAGAGGCTACCAAGGATAAACAACTAGGTTGTCGGATCCCACACATACCAAGCATTTCAATCATACACACAATATGCTCGATATGTGTAAATACAACATGGCATCACAACATAACTCTACGGCTCAAGTATTTATTCATTAGGCTCCAAAGAGCCAGATATTACAAACATGGGTCTCTCGACCCAGCATTCAGAGCATACAAGTCAAACACATGCGGAAGCTTAACATGTCTGAGTATAGACATCTACAAATGAAAAAGGCTGAGAAGCCTGACTATTTACTAGATCCTGCCGAGGGCACAAGATCATAGCTGAGGTAACAAGCTAAACGTCGAAGTCCACGCGGAACTACTAGCGAGACTGAAGTCTCTCTGCAAAAACATAAATTAAGCAAACGTGAGTACAAATGTACCCAGCAAGACTTACATCAGAACTAGCTACATATGCATCGGTATCAACAAAGGGGGTGGTGGAGTTTAACTGCAGCAAGCCAGCTTTGACTCGGTGGCTATCCTAAACTACGACTGCAAGTAACTCTTTTGAGGTGGCGCACACGAGTCCACATATTCACCATATCAATACACCACTATGGATTCGCCCCCGTCTCCCTACGAGAACGCCATCCATAGCACTCACGCTTATCTTGCGCATTTTAGAGTATCCACTTTCACTTGTCTATGAACTGTTATAGGCAACCCAGAAGTCCTTTACCGCGGACACGGCTATTCGAATAGATGATGTTAACCCTGCAGGGGTGTACTTCGACACACACGCTCTCACCACTTACCGCCGTTTACACGACATGTACTCGGCAACCTTCAAGCGGAAGCCCAGCGAGGGTGTCGGCCACAGCCTACCTAAACACTCAAGCCTCTAGTCCAGGTTTATCGCCTATTCAGGTTCCATCCGCAGGGAGTCCGGCCGAGGTTTCCACATACGGCCCCGAACGATGTGTGCAGGGTTCCCGAGACACCAAACGGGCGCCCGGTACACCGTGCCACGTGCCTACCGCATCACAGCCCACCCCTCCGGTCAGCGCTGCCCACGGCCTCCAGCATACTACAAACACCAGAAACTACTTGCAACTCCTGGACAGAGGACAAGGGTGATTAAGAAGCCGAGAGGGTCCATTGGTTTCGGGCCCAATGCGTGGTAGTAACTGTATCATGGATCACAAATACAGAACTCAGTTCCTGAGGACGGCTTCAATGAGACAACCCACCATGTACTCCTACATGGCCTCTCACCGCTACCTTTACCAAATCGTGTTCACACACTTAGCTCACACACAGTAGGACATGTTCATCACCATTCCAATTCATCCCCGATGAATCAGACCCGACTCAACTCTAAGCAGTAGCAGGCATGACAAACAAGCATGAATGAGTAGGCACATCAGGGCTCAAACAACTCCTACTCATGCTAGTGGGTTTCATCTATTTACTGTGGCAATGACAGGTCATGCAGAGGATAAGGGGTTCAGCTACCGCAGCATGTAACAGTTGAATCGTTGTTGTCCTAATGCAGTAAAAGAGAGCAGGAGCGAGAGAGTGGGATTGTATCGGAATGAACAAGGGGGTTTGCTTGCCTGGCACTTCTGAAGATATTATAGTTCTTCATCGGTGTCATCGAACTCATCCTCGGAATCACGGCTATCGAGAGGGGACAATTACCGGCAACAGAGAAGGAAACACAATCAATGCAATGCACAATATGATGCATGATCATGACATAGCAAAATGAGTGTGTTGGGCTAATGCAACTACAACCAGACGGGTTTGAGCCATTTTGAACCAAAGATTCAACCCCAAACTCATCTTATGAATTTATATAGTGCTTTATCATGTTTTGATATAAACAGCAGGGTTAAGTTGCTTTAACATGCATGAAACCAGTACAGATGGATAGATTGGATTTTTCTGATCATTTTTCATATATAATTTGTTTCATTCTGAGCTATAGATTATTTTCTATGATTTTTAGAAGTTTATAGGATTTTCTGGAATTTTCTGAATTATTTTAAATCCAGAAAACCAATACTGCGTCAGCATGACATCATGCTGATGTCAGCAGGTCAACGGGCCATGGTCCAGGTCAAACCTGACCAGTAGGGCCCACTGGTCAGTGGCACAGAGTAATCTACAGAGGCTGACACGTGGGACCGGGTCAATGCTGACGTGGCTAGGTCAAACTGACCTGTGGGGCCACGGGCATTAGCTTAATCTAAGCAGGGGATAAACCTGTGATTAATTAAGGGCGCGGGGCCCATTTTTCAGTGGCAGAGGACGTTAGTTAGCCCCGTCATTAGTACTAATGACGATGCCACGTCGGCTGCCGCCGGGGTTGGTCGCCGGCGAGCACGCAGCACGGCGGAGGGCTTCGGGTTCGCGCTATAGGGCACGGATCGACGAGCGGTTTGCGGCTACGGGTTGCTGGCGCTTGCGCGCATCCATCGGAGTAGGCGGTTGGGCGAGAGGAGGCCGGAAACGACGGCTGCAACGATGGCAGGCGGCGGCCGGAGTTCGGTTGCGCTCGGAACCGGCGTTGTGGTGCACGGCAGGTCGAGCGGTGGGGTGCTAGGTGCTCCTGCAAACGTGCTGAGGATGGTGACTCTCTCAGACGCGGCGGAGGTGGGCTCTAGCCATGGCGGCGAGCTTCGGTCGGGGTGGCCAAAGGGGCTAGAGGAGGAAATCGACAGAGGGGAGAGAGGGGTTGGGAGCAGGGGCTCACGGCGATGCCGAAGAGGAGGTCAGCGAGCCCGGGGAGGTCCTGGCGGCGCCGAATCGACCGGAGGCGAGCTCGGGTGCCCGAGGTTGAAGATGAGGCAGAAACGTCGCTGTCGTGCTCCCGCGGTCGAACGGACTGGTGTAGAAGACGAAGGAGACGACGCCAGTCCTTCTGGATGCTTTGGCAAGGCGATGGGTGGATGGTGGCCACGATGGCAGTGGACGGCGGCGACGGGCTCGCTTGGGTGGCTGCGGGCGCGAGCGCTGGGGGGAGAGGGAGGAACCAGAGAGGGGGGAGATGCAGGGGGTGTCGTGGCGCTCTTGGCGCCCTCCAGCAGCAGCGACGACAAGCAGGAGGTGGCCAGGCGCGCGCGGTGGGCACACGCCCTCACGTCCTTCTGTCAAGAGGAGGACGACGACTGGCAGATGGCTGCGTGGGCTGGGCTTCACAGCAACTGGGCCGAGGTGGGGCGCCAGGTAAGTGGGCCTGAGGCCTATCTCCCTCTCTCTGTTAATAATTTGTTCTGTTTTCTATTTTTGCTATTATGTTTTGATTCAGTTCAAAGACCAAACCATTTTCAAAATTCATGAAAATAATTGTGTAAACCAAATGGACTTATCCAAAGCTACACAACAATTTCCAGAATTATTGAACATATATTTATTATATAAAAAATATAGATCCAATTCAAATATTTATTGGATTAATTCAAAGGCCCAAAATAAATATGTTAAACCTTCCAAAAATATTGGTTTGAATTTTATTCTTGCCAATATTTTTCAAGGTTTAACAGGAACATTTTCTTAGGCTTCTTTGAGAAGATTTTAATGTTGATCATTTTTAAAAGGTTTCTGAGGCTTTGAAAATTCCTCAATTCAAATTTCATTTGAATTTAAACATGATGCGTGGAGGCAAGAAAAATCAAGCAAGGGCTGATCTGGGGCTGTGACAGCTCACCCCCACTAAACAAGAATCTCGTCCCGAGATTCAAGACGTGAGGTTAGAAGACAGAGGGGGTACGAGCTAACATGATCTTCATGATCCAAGTTGCACTTCATAAGAACGTTGATTCGATCACCATCTTTTTCTCGATGTCTTGCTTCGAGAACTTCATCCGACAAGATGACGAGGAAAGGGAAACTCTATAAGATCGATCTCCTAAGATCGAACAACTCAGGATCAACTCACGAATGAGATGCTTGAAGTTCTCTTGAGCTGAGACTCAAACATGCATCCAGGGATGAAGTGAAACGAAGAAGATTCAATTTGCACAATCACCTGAATAGAGGTGCAGGTTTCAAAGTAGCAGGAAAAATTGCCATGATTCCATACGAGGCACCTTGGGAAGGTGACTTGTAGAAATTCCCTTAAGCGGCAAAAGAATTACTTTTGATTAAAATCTTGAAACTCTCTAAAACCGGTCCCAAGGAAAATCGCAAACGATCATTTGAAGGAGTTCAGAAAGAAATGGGCAAACTCAGAATCGGAAAGGAAACATGGTTCATTGGAGGAACTCGGCAAACAGAAGGGGAGGCACATGTCCGGTTGATACCGAAGGATATAACCTAGTGCTTGTGTTGCTCTCAAGAACTTGAGCATTTCCATTTATTCATCAAGGTTTTACCAACATCCGTGCCGAGGATCCTGGCAACACATCATACTACCATGATGAACGGTGATGGAGGATGCAGGTGCAAAGGAGGACAACACTTTCTCAGATTTCACCTTAGCGAAGCCAAGGGAGCAAAATCTGGATGATCGACCGAGAGACATTTAGCACTCCGCTTCTAATGTTCTCCTTGATGTTCTAGCGTAACCCATTAGATGTGGTTTGGTATCTTGAACATCAAGTAGTAGGTCGGACTTCGGGTGCACAGGAATCCATAAGGAATAACTAGTGGAAGAAATCCTAAGAAATCCTTATGGGGAGGTGGCCAACTTACTCAATCAAGATACTACCATAATAGGTCTTCCGGCTGGGTGTGTTGGCCACGACATCCACTTTACCGGTTATCGAGAGACCAATATTATAATTCTTGGAAAATGTTCCAACCATCATATCTGCCCGAGATTCAGATCTGGTTGGTGTCAGGTATATTCCAGACTCATCAAGTCTAGAAGGAAAGATGAAAGTTTGCAACACAAATCGACGAGATGACGTTGCGAGATTCTCAGGGGATGAACTACGATAGCATGCTCCAAAACATGAGCTGGTTCTGCTACATACATGTGAGCACGTTGTCCCAGACAAGCATGATCACATGGTAGTCTTATAATAAAACACTACCGAGTTCAGGAGGGGAACCATCATCGCAGATAATGAAGTTCTCAATTAAGCCCGGGTTAGCTCTTAAAAGGAACTCCTTCTCCTGGAACAAATCAGTTAGTGGCTTGGTGTGCTAGGAACACATATAGAACGAAGGTTGCAAGTCTCCGAACCACAGAATACTTCGCACGTATGCATGACTGATTTTGGGATGATTCCAAAAGAAGCAACATTGACTTTCTCAAATCCACGACGGCAACTTGCATCAGATGCACGTGAATTAGAGGAAGTCACTACTTTCATCCAAACATATGCTTCATGAACGGAACACGAAGATAATGCTTATAAAGTTTCCAATACTAGCTGGATGTTCAACACGAGTCATGGACAAGGTAGCAGTGTTGCTGATGGGCTCAACAACAATTCATCCAGGTTTCCATGGAGATGGAATTCCATAATTATGTGAACAAGTGATAGCATTGGTCAGACCCAAAAGATATAATGGTGTATGCTCGAGGGATCAACCACGAGTAAGACAACATTATGAACATCGTTGGTTCTGATTTGATTTGATGATAGCCCATACTCAAATCAAAGTCTTGATACGACAATAGGTCCAACAACTGATCACAGGGACCAATCGATGAAGATATCATCTATCTTCAACACACACGCAAATATATCCCTTGAAATGAACTAAGCTGGCAAGCTTTTATCTTCCAACTCTCCAAGTTGTTGTTTGGCTTAACCAACTAGCTCAGGGGTATCCAACACAGATTCTTGGAGAAAGAGTGGCTTATTGGAAAACCAACTTGATCACGAACTCAACATATCGGTCAGGGACGACCTGGTGATACTTCCAAGAAGATATTTGGAAAATCACGATCCACCGACTTGTTATTAAGATCGAGAACAATCTTGCTTTTCAGGGCAAGATGATATGATCAACTGAGCAAGGGTTTGACAAAAATCCTAACTCATTGATTGAAGAGTGCACCAAAAATAAGGGCTAGGTAGCACGATCAACCTCAGAATGGTGATTCGATAACCAACATGCTAAGGATGAAATATTGTCCTTTAACTACCAAGCAACGGAATTGCTAGGAGTATAGATTTCACACACCACGATTCACTTGTCAGTATTCCGGTTACAATAACACGGAGACCGAGGAATGAATAACGATGGCCAGAAGTATCACTGCAACAAGAATTCATGAGGGTTGGTGCAATCCTCATGAGATTCCTGACATAAAGAGGGTAATACTCGTAGGTAGAACAGAACAAAAGCTGGTTAGGCATTTGATCTGCGGAATACAACTACTTCGACCCAATCCCAGAGATGGACGAGGTACTGGAGTTTGTTTCTCCTAGTCATTCCGGATTAGAATGGCTTGACAGACCACAAGAATAATAGGCATCGATAACACAAATGCACAATTACTCCTGACTATCAGTTGATAGACGAGGGCCAGAAAATAACTAAAGAGGGACAACCCAAAGGAACATATGTTTTTCTGAGTTGTGGATGCATAGATTAGTATGTCGAACCAAGTTCAACAAGTTTCTTCTAGATAACCCATGCAGAGAGGTAGGACTGGCAGAGTCACAATGTAGAATGGAGTACTCCTCAAGAGCGCCCTGGTTGTGATCTTTTGGTTCAAAAGAACTCCTGCCAAGAATGGTTCATGGTATTTGGAAGAACGATATACCACGGACCTCGAGGACTAATCAAAGGTTACTAATAACCTAAAGGAACGAGCAAACACTATCAACATGAAGTAAGTAGGGTGAATCTCGAGTTCAAGAACCCGGAAATAGAATGCCTACTAACTAAATGGCATCACGGGATGCTTTCAAGAATAATGGCCAGAATCCGCACACTGGGAATGCAAAGCATTGCTAGATTACTAAGTGGTTCTCTAAGACGACTGGGGTCATAATAATAGCTCCAACATATATGACGAGGTAACGGAGTACCTCAACAAACTGGTTAGTGTGATTAATCTGGCCCAAGGAACATCAGAAACGGAAAGAAGGAATTTGCAAATGCTTCAAACTGTTTAGAAACCTGGGATGACTCGGACAGCATAACGGCTGTAAATGCTCAAAAAGAATTGAGACATCCTGCAAAAATGGTGGCATAACCACTCAACAACATCATATCAAGGTTCCAAGTCCAACTAACAACACACTGTAGTAGTAGAAACTGAACTAAGGCTTGAGACCAACAATCCTACGAGTCTACGGATTAGTAACACGTGATCCTGATAGAAAGATGAGAAGCCTAGTTCTTAATCCCCGTAGAAGAGAAGAGGGTGACTCAGATCAGAAGGGCATAAGGTAAAGGAGTAAAAAGAGCCTTACGTTCCCTCCCACAATCAATTCCCTTATATAACTAAAGCATTTCTAGACAGAACTTCGACCAGTTTGGCTTGGTAATCCTACAAGCAGTCAGGCTCTAATACCAACGCTGTCAGGACCCCGATTCTAAGTCACACCGATCTAGCCTGTAACACCTCATATCACTTTGCGGCCTCACGCACGGTACTCCCACGGGTGTCGCCTTACCATGGCCCGGGACCGTTTGCGCCTTTTGGCTCACGTATATGACAATGTCGCTAGCATCCATATGACAGAGAACCCGGGCCAACATGGCTAGTCGTGAACCCAAAGCGGCACTAACGTATGGGGACAGGCATTCATGAATCAACATCGAACGTGTCGGTCAGCAGCGTGTGAATCCGGGCTGTAGCACTGGGCTAACAGGACTCCGGGAACCCGGGCTGTAGCAGGCTAGGCAGGACTCCGGATGTCACCGCGTGACATTTCCCCGAAGGGACAGACACAGGAACGAAGTGAAACACATGCCGGCCAGTCAAGTGTTCCGGAGCAGTAGTGCTGGGCTAGCAGGACTCCGGTGAACCGGGCTGTAGCGGACTACTATGGCTCATGGAAGCACAAGACTACATTTCCCCATAAGAGAGGCTACCAAGGATAAACAACTAGGTTGTCGGATCCCACACATACCAAGCATTTCAATCATACACACAATATGCTCGATATGTGTAAATACAACATGGCATCACAACATAACTCTACGACTCAAGTATTTATTCATTAGGCTCCGAAGAGCCAGATATTACAAACATGGGTCTCATCGACCCAACATTCAGAGCATACAAGTCAAACGCATGCGGAAGCTTAACATGTCTGAGTACAGACATCTACAAATGAAAAAGGCTGAGAAGCCTGACTATTTACTAGATCCTGCCGAGGGCACAAGATCATAGCTGAGGTAACAAGCTAAACGTCGAAGTCCACGCGGAACTACTAGCGAGACTGAAGTCTCTCTGCAAAAACATAAATTAAGCAAACGTGAGTACAAATGTACCCAGCAAGACTTACATCAGAACTAGCTACATATGCATCGGTATCAACAAAGGGGGTGGTGGAGTTTAACTGCAGCAAGCCAGCTTTGACTCGGTGGCTATCCTAAACTACGACTGCAAGTAACTCTTTTGAGGTGGCGCACACGAGTCCACATATTCACCATATCAATACACCACTATGGATTCGCCCCCGTCTCCCTACGAGAACGCCATCCATAGCACTCACGCTTATCTTGCGCATTTTAGAGTATCCACTTTCACTTGTCTATGAATTGTTATAGGCAACCCAGAAGTCCTTTACCGCGGACACGGCTATTCGAATAGATGATGTTAACCCTGCAGGGGTGTACTTCGACACACACGCTCTCACCACTTACCGCCATTTACACGACATGTACTCGGCAACCTTCAAGCGGAAGCCCAGCGAGGGTGTCGGCCACAGCCTACCTAAACACTCAAGCCTCTAGTCCAGGTTTATCTCCTATTCAGGTTCCATCCGCAGGGAGTCTGGCCGAGGTTTCCACATACGGCCCCGAACGATGTGTGCAGGGTTCCCGAGACACCAAACGGGCGCTCGGTACACCGTGCCACGTGCCTACCGCATCACAGCCCACCCCTCCGGTCAGCGCTGCCCACGGCCTCCAGCATACTACAAACACCAGAAACTACTTGCAACTCCTGGACAGAGGACAAGGGTGATTAAGAAGCCGAGAGGGTCCATTGGTTTCGGGCCCAATGCGTGGTAGTAACTGTATCATGGATCACAAACACAGAACTCAGTTCCTGAGGACGGCTTCAATGAGACAACCCACCATGTACTCCTACATGGCCTCTCACCGCTACCTTTACCAAATCGTGTTCACACACTTAGCTCACACACAGTAGGACATGTTCATCACCACTCCAATTCATCCCCGATGAATCAGACCCGACTCAACTCTAAGCAGTAGCAGGCATGACAAACAAGCATGAATGAGTAGGCACATCAGGGCTCAAACAACTCCTACTCATGCTAGTGGGTTTCATCTATTTACTGTGGCAATGACAGGTCATGCAGAGGATAAGGGGTTCAGCTACCGCAGCATGTAACAGTTGAATCGTTGTTGTCCTAATGCAGTAAAAGAGAGCAGGAGCGAGAGAGTGGGATTGTATCGGAATGAACAAGGGGGTTTGCTTGCCTGGCACTTCTGAAGATATTATAGTTCTTCATCGGTGTCATCGAACTCATCCTCGGAATCACGGCTATCGAGAGGGGACAATTACCGGCAACAGAGAAGGAAACACAATCAATGCAATGCACAATATGATGCATGATCATGACATAGCAAAATGAGTGTGTTGGGCTAATGCAACTACAACCAGACGGGTTTGAGCCATTTTGAACCAAAGATTCAACCCCAAACTCATCTTATGAATTTATATAGTGCTTTATCATGTTTTGATATAAACAGCAGGGTTAAGTTGCTTTAACATGCATGAAACCAGTACAGATGGATAGATTGGATTTTTCTGATCATTTTTCATATATAATTTGTTTCATTCTGAGCTATAGATTATTTTCTATGATTTTTAGAAGTTTATAGGATTTTCTGGAATTTTCTGAATTATTTTAAATCCAGAAAACCAATACTGCGTCAGCATGACATCATGCTGATGTCAGCAGGTCAACGGGCCATGGTCCAGGTCAAACCTGACCAGTAGGGCCCACTGGTCAGTGGCACAGAGTAATCTACAGAGGCTGACACGTGGGACCGGGTCAATGCTGACGTGGCTAGGTCAAAGTGACCTGTGGGGCCACGGGCATTAGCTTAATCTAAGCAGGGGATAAACCTGTGATTAATTAAGGGCGCGGGGCCCATTTGTCAGTGGCAGAGGACGTTAGTTAGCCCCGTCATTAGTACTAATGACGATGCCACGTCGGCCGCCGCCGGGGTTGGTCGCCGGCGAGCACGCAGCACGGCGGAGGGCTTCGGGTTCGCGCTATAGGGCACGGATCGACGAGCGGTTTGCGGCTACGGGTTGCTGGCGCTTGCGCGCATCCATCGGAGTAGGTAGTTGGGCGAGAGGAGGCCGGAAACGACGGCTGCAACGATGGCAGGCGGCGGCCGGAGTTCGGTTGCGCTCGGAACCGGCGTTGTGGTGCACGGCAGGTCGAGCGGTGGGGTGCTATGTGCTCCTGCAAACGTGCTGAGGACGGTGACTCTCTCAGATGCAGCGGAGGTGGGCTCTAGCCACGGCGGAGACAAAGCGCAACGGCGGCGAGCTTCGGTCGGGGTGGCCAAAGGGGCTAGAGGAGGAAATCGACAGAGGGGAGAGATGGGTTGGGAGCAGGGGCTCACGGCGATGCCGAAGAGGAGGTCAGCGAGCCCGGGGAGGTCCTGGCGGCGCCGAATCGACCGGAGGCGAGCTCGGGTGCCCGAGGTTGAAGATGAGGCAGAAACATCGCTGTGGTGCTCCCGCGGTCGAACGGACTGGTGTAGACGACGAAGGAGACGACGCCAGTCCTTCTGGATGCTTTGGCAAGGCGATGGGTGGATGGTGGCCACGGTGGCAGTGGACGGCAGCGACGGGCTCGCTTGGGTGGCTGCGGGCGCGAGCGCTGGGGGGAGAGGGAGGAACCAGAGAGGGGGGGAGATGCAGGGGGTGTCGTGGCGCTCTTGGCGCCCTCCAGCAGTAGCGGCGACAAGCAGGAGGTGGCCAGGCGCGTGGGCGCGCGCGGTGGGCACACGCCCTCGCGTCCTTCTGTCAAGAGGAGGACGACGACTGGCAGATGGCTGCGTGGGCTGGGCTTCACAGCAACTGGGCCGAGGTGGGGCGCCAGGTAAGTGGGCCTGAGGCCTATCTCCCTCTCTCTGTTAATAATTTGTTCTGTTTTCTATTTTTGCTATTATGTTTTGATTCAGTTCAAAGACCAAACCATTTTCAAAATTCATGAAAATAATTGTGTAAACCAAATGGACTTATCCAAAGCTACACAACAATTTCCAGAATTATTGAACATATATTTATTATATAACAAATATAGATCCAATTCAAATATTTATTGGATTAATAGGCCCAAAATAAATATGTTAAACCTTCCAAAAATATTGGTTTGAATTTTATTGTTGCCAATATTTTAAAGGTTTAACAGGAACATTTTCTTAGGCTTCTTTGAGAAGATTTTAATGTTGATCATTTTTAAAAGGTTTCTGAGGCTTTGAAAATTCCTCAATTCAAATTTCATTTGAATTTAAACATGATGCGTGGAGGCAAGAAAAATCGAGCAAGGGCTGATCTGGGGCTGTGACAGGTTCTCTATTAAAAGGAGGCCTTAATATCCCTTAGTTTCCAATATGGACCCCGCTGCCACGGGAGGGTAGGACAAAAGATGTCATGCAAGTTCTTTTAATAAAGCACGTATGACTATTTACGGAATACATGCCTACATTATATCGATGAACTGGAGCTAGTGCCGTATCGCCCTAGGTTATAACTGTCTCATGATGAATATCATCCAAGAAGTCACCGATCCAATGCCTACAAATTTAACTTATATTGTTTCTGCTGCGTTACTACTGCTATCATCACTGTTACACTTGCTACAAAATTACTCCTATCACTGTTACTGTTACTATTGTTGCTGTCACTACTATCAAAACTATCAAACTACTTTGCTACTGATCACTTTGCTGCAGATAATTAATCTCCAGGTGTGGTTGAATTGACAACTCAGCTGCTAATACCTTCAAATATTCTTTGGCTCCCCTTATGTCGAATCTATAAATTTGGGTTAAATACTTACCCTCAAAAACTGTTGTGATCCCCTATACTTGTGGGTTATCAAGACCTTTTTCTGGCGCCGTTGCTGGGGAGCATAGCTATATTTGTTGAGTCACTTGGGATTATTATCATATTATCACTATGAATAATCTGAAGGATCCAAAGACTAAGATATTTCCCTCAAGCACGATGGGAGGTAAGAAACTGCCATCCAGTTCTGCTTTAGATTCACCTTCTGTTATGAGTAAATTTGCAACATCACCACATGTTATCTCTGATATGTCGCAAATTATTGATGATGCTACTTCTACTATGAATGATGCTTATGATGATGCTAGTACCTTGCTTGATAATGATGATGTGCCACTTGGTGATTTTCTTGATAAACAAATTGCTAGAGTTATACAACATGATGTTGTTGAATCTGATGATGAGCTTGAAACTGAAACTCCTGAAACACCTGCTAGAACTAGCCTTCCTAGATATGAATTGCCTAAGGTACCGGAAGGTTATGTTATGAGTGAAGAAGCAACTAGAGATATTCTTGCTTGCAATGATAGAGATGATCTAGAGAAATTACTATGCAAGTATAAAGAAAAATCTCTGAATGCTAGAATGAAATGTGATCCTAAGTTTGCTACTTCACATATCTATATTGCTGATAAGGATTATGTATTCTCTGTTGACCCAGAGTTAATTACTCTGGTTGAATCTGATCCTTTCCATGGTTATGAAACTGAAACTGTTGTGGTACATCTTACTAAGTTGAATGATATAGTCACCCTTTTCACTCATGATGAGAAAACTCGCTATTACTTTATTCTAAAATTATTCCCTTTCTCATTAAAGGGTGATGCTAAAACTTGGTACAATACTCTTGCTCCTGGTTGTGTGCGTAGTCCCCAGGATATGATTTATTACTTCTCTCAAAAATATTTTCCTGCTCATATGAAATAAGCTGCCTTACAGGAAATATTTAACTTTGTGCAAACCAAAGAAGAGAGTCTCCCACAAGCTTGGGGGAGGCTTTGCCAGTTACTTAATGCTTTTCCTGATCATCCTCTTAAGAAAAAATGAAATACTTGATACCTTCTATAATGGACTAACCGATGCTTCTAGGGACTTCCTAGATAGTTGTGCTGGTTGTGTTTTCAGGGAACGAACTATTGCTCAAGCTGAAGAATTATTGAACAACATATTGAAAAATTATGATGATTGGACTATTCCTGAACCACCGCCTAAACCCACTCCGAAGAAGAGGGGTATAATATATCTCAGTCCTGAAGATATGCAAGAGGCAAAGAAATCTACGAAGGAAAAGGTATTAAAGCTGAGGATGTTAAAATTTTACCTCCTATTGAAGAAATACATGGGCTTAATACACCACCACTGCCTAAGGTGGTAGAGGTAAATTCTCTTATGAAGTTCAATGAAAATGATAATCCTCAAAATATGCATCCTAGTCAATTCTTTTATGAGTTTGAAAACTACATTAGAAAACAAGATCGCTTCAATGCAAATGTTCTGAAACAGTTGAAATATAATTCTGATATGATTGCTCGCTTGAGTGACTTGCTATTTAGAATTTCAAATGATGTTAGAGGTGTGGGAAAACATGCTTCTATGTTTCAAACTCAGTTAGAACAAGTTGCTAAATCACAAAGAGAATTACTTGATGAAATGAATCATAATATGCATGACTTTGATGTTAGAGTTGCAACTAGAGGAGGTAAAATGACTCAGGAACCACTTTATCCCGAGGGACACCCAAAAAGAATTGAACAAGATTCATAAAGAGCTAACACTAGTGCACCTAGTCCTTCTAAAAAGAAAAAGAAGAAGAAAAATGATAGGACTTTGCACACTTCTAGTGAACCTGAAATAGAAAAACCTCATGATAATGAAAATGAAACTTCTATCTCTGATGTTGAAACTCAACCTGGTAATGAACACTCACCTACTGATAATGAAAAAGATAATGATGAGGTTCATGAAGACTCTCAACCCAATGAAAAAGAACCAGATAATGATGTTGAGATAGAACCACCAGTTGATCTTGATAACCCTCAACCTAAAAATAAAAGATATGATAAAAGAGACTTTCTGGCTAGAAAACACGGTAAAGAAAGAGAACTGTGGGTTCAAAAACCTATGCATTTTCCACCCAAGTCAACTAAAAAGAAATATGATGAAGAATTTGAACGCTTTGTTGAGATGCTGAGGCCAGTCTTTTTGCGTACTCGCTTGACTGATATCTTGAAAATGCCTCCTTATGCAAAGTATATGAAAGACATCATCACTAATAAGAGAAAAATACCGGAAGCTGAAATCTCCACTATGCTTGCTAATTATACTTTTAAAGATGGAGTGCCTAGAAAACTTGGAGATGCGGGAGTACCAACTATACCTTGCCCCATCAAAAAGAATTATGTGAAAACTGCTTTGTGTGATTTAGGAGCTGGTGTTAGTGTTATGCCTTTCTCTTTATATAAAAGACTTGAATTGAATAAACTCACACCTACTGAAATATCTTTGCAAATGGCTGACAAGTCAACTGCCATACCTATCGGTATCTGCGAGGATGTGCCTGTTGTTGTTGCTAATGTTACTATTTTGACTGACTTTGTTATACTTGAGATGCCCGAGGATGACAACATGTCGATTATCCTTGCTAGACCCTTCTTGAATACTGCAGGGGCTGTTGTTGATTGCAATAAAAGCAAGGTCACTTTTCATATCAATGGTAATGAGCATACGGTGCACTTTCCAAAGAAACAATTCCAAGTGAATGGTATTAATGTTATTGAAAAATCGCCGACAATCACTATTGAAAGTTTTCAAATACCTCTACCTACTGTCAAAAAGAAGTATGAAACACTTGTTGTTGGGGAAATGTATATCCCCATTGAGGTAACTTAGTGATTTACGAAAGTTCTTTGGTTTCATGCTAATCGAAAGTGGTTGTTAATAAGACTTGATCAACCTTATTAATGCATCATTTTTGAACGGTATGAAGTTGATGAATTTATTAAGCACTACTTTATGTCCCTACTCTTTATTTTCTGTTTTTTATTAGTTAAATAAAATAAAATGCCATGTTTTGTCTGTTTTCTGAATTTCCAGTGCAATAAAAAATGACCCAAAAATAAAAGTTCTCACACTGCCCTGAAAATTTTATATGAATTTTTCCTGAATATTTAAGAATTTTTGATGCAAAAAATACCAGAGGGAGGTTCACCAGGTGGGCACAACCCACCTGGGCACGCCATCACCCCCTGGCGCGCCCTGGGGGTTGTGGTCCCCACGTGGCCCCCCTCACTTATCTCTTCGTCCCACTTTGTCACCTACCTCCAGAAAAAATTCACCCTTGCTCTCTCTCCCGAGTTCTTGCTCATTTTGCTGCCATTTTCAATCTCTTTACTCGAAGCTCCATTTCCGAAACTGTTTCGGGGGATTGCTGCTTGGTATGTGACTCCATCATTTGTCCAATTAGTTTTTGCTCTAGTGGTTTATACTTTGAATAAATAGCTACTCTTGGTGCTGCTGTAGATGTGCTTGCATGTTCAATTCTTAGTGTTCTAAGTAGTTTGAATGCTTGCTATGGCCTCGTTGCTATTAGTTTTGTGAAGTCTTGTTGGAAAAAAATTCTGTACTAAAAATTCAGATTTTTGTTCATAGGAAAAATTGTACTCAGACATGATGAGCTTATTTGGAAGGAGTTCCTTGAGGAGACGATCCTCGGGGGCATCTTCTAGTGACAGTTCCGCTCATCGGTCCTATGTTGAACCAAGTGAAAGTTCCATGCGAGATGCCACCACCAAAACATGCTTATGGCCTTCTGATGAATATATGGTGCAGGTGGGCATCAAGGAGGAATTTGAGCAACATGTTCACAATGTCGGTCTCGGTCCCGACCTCTCAGATAAGTGTGAACAACGCCATCTTCTCACTAAATCATTTGTCAAAGGATTTAAATATTTTCCACGTGAGTCTAGGGTGTCGTTTATGCTTTATGATGAACCATTTACTATCTCACTAGAGAATTTTGCTCACCACTGCAAACTTCCATTCTGTGGTTAGCTCGAGGAGCCAGCAAAAGCTGAGTATGAGAACTTTCTGACTATTCTTTGTTACGGTGGAGGTAGGGGAGTGAGACAAGGAAGAATAAAGAGCGTTCACTTTCCTGCAATTCAGTATCTTGCATTATTTAACAGGAAATGTATAGTAGGCAAGCAAGATTGCAGCATACTTTGTTCGCCAGACTTGAGCCCATTCACACCGCTCTCACTGGTGAAAGGAATTATAACCTTGGAACAATTGTTGCACATAGACTTCAGCACAATGCCAAAAGTGGCTGGTTCTATGGTGGAATTTATGCAACACGTTTAGCACGAGGACTGGGTGTTTCACCTTTGCCCTTTGACCCTATCCTACCCACTCGTAATTTAGATTTTGATGTCTTAAAGGAGCATAAGATTCTCAAGGGAAGGGCTGATAACTTCACTTATAATTTGTTGTTTAACCAGTCACATGTTGTGTACACATATTTTCCTGCACCTGCTCTCTTTGATTGTCACAGCAAGGGAAGATATTTTGTTCTTGAGAGCAAGGTCCGAGCTCACAACGCAGCAGTGGTGGCAGTGCAGCAAGCCGAGGCATCCGCACCAAGAGCCTCCATGAGCTACCACGCCGACTACTATCCAGGCTACTGATCGACTGCCAACTTAGGCCAAAAGCCTAAGCTTGGGGGAGTACGGTTTCTCACCGACATGATATTCATGTTCACATATCATTCTAGTTGTCGGTGTTATCACTTTTCATTGTATCATCCATGCTTAGATTTATTTTCTTGCTTTCTTCTTGTGTGTTTGAAAAACCTTAGAGAAACCAAAAAAAATTAGTTGTAGTAATTTACTTTCTATGCATGCTTTGTAGTAGTATTAAAAAGAAAATGTAAAAAGACTTCCTTGTTCTTCTTTTGCTTGTTGGGATCTTTCCCGTGTACATAGTTTTTCTCGCTTTTGCTTTTTATTTGCTTGTTGAAGAAAACTAAAAACTCCAAAAATATTTCAGTGTGTTTCTCTGAATTTCTTTTCTTTTTATTTGAGTTGTACCGAGGAGAAGAACACGATGAAAATGTTGAGTGGCTCTCATATGAATAATTGCTGAACTAATAAAGAGCCCATTTTACCTTGTCTTATCCTATTGAATAAAATGTTTGCAGATTCCAGCTTACTCCATGGCACTCTTGCACTATTATTATTTTCATATCATTCGGTCGTGCAAGTGAAAGGCAATAATGACGACATCCGATGAGTTGGTCGTGGCAAAGAGAAACTGGTATGAACTCGACTTGTTCTGTCTGTGTAAATATGTTTAACCTAGTATCCATGCTTCAGCCCATTATGATTAAACATGTTTGCAATGACAATTAGAGATTATAGTTTCTCATGCCATGCATAAGTAGCTGGGAGGTGATAATGATTTATCTTGGATATCAACATAGTGTTATAATGATTGTGATGTAGTATGATGATATGGTATCCTCCTCTGAATGTTCGAGTGGCTTGACTTGGTACATGTTCATGCATGTAGTTGAATCAAGACCAACATAGCCTCTATAATGTTTATGTTCATGGTGTTCATATCCTATGCATGCTAGTGTCCAATGTTACTTATGCATAATGCCTGGTCATGATTTGCTCTAGCTAGCCGCTTCCCAATCTTAATTGCTAGCCTTCGCCTGTACTAAGTGGGAATTCTGCTTGTACATCAAAACCTTGAACCCAAAGTTATTCCAGATGAGTCCACCATACCTACCTATATGCGGTATTACCCTTCCGTCCTAAGTAAATTTGAATGTGCCACCTCTAAAAACTTCTAAAAAATTATCCGTTTTGTGTGCCTGGATAGTTCATGGAACGACAGGAGGTGGTCGATATCTTCCGTGCTAAGCAAGTTATCCTCAGGTCGAGTGTTTATTCACTCGCCATCGCACGAGGAAATGGGCGGTAATAGGGATTCCCAATCCTGAACTCAAAAATGCAAATAATTAAACAAAACTCCCCCAGGACTGATGTTGGTATGGACGGCACCCGTTGTTTCGGACAAGCCGTGGAGTGTGATTGATGGTGGAGGGGAGTAAACTTTTACTTTTATCGCTTGGGAACCGCCACTAGCGTTCTTAGCAAGGAAGATGTTGATAACCTCTACAAGTCAATGCTTCCCTCTGCGAAGGGGCTTTCTATTTACTTTTATGTTGTGTCACCATCTTCTAAACACAAGCGCCAGAAACTGAGTAGAGCACAGCTGTCATGATTTATGCATTGTGTGTAGCTAATGTTGGGTGCATCATGACTGGATCTTTTCTACCATGAATTACAATGTTTAGTCGCTTCTTGAACTTTGGAGGTGCTCTGCATTTATGTTTTGTGGTCTCAGAAAGGGCTAGCGAGATACCATTATTGTCATATTATATCATGGTTGTTTTGACAACGTGTTGCTGTTTGAGATATTTTAGTATTGCTCGCTAGCTGATTATGTCATTGATATGAGTCATTATAATTTTTAAGAGTTATTGTTGACATGGTTAGTTATAATGTTGGCTGAAAAGTTGGGTGCTGTTTAAGCTTATTATGCAAACAAGAGCAAGAGAGTTCGTAAAAGTTTTTCTTTCTCACTTTCAGTGTATCAACTGAATTGCTTGAGGACAAGCAAAGGTTTAAGCTTGGGGAGTTGATACGTCTCCAATGTATCTACTTTTTCTCACGCTTTTCCTCTTGTTCTGGACTCTAATTTGCATGATTTGAATGAAACTAACCCCGGACTAACGCTGTTTTCAGCAGAACTACCATGGTGTTGTTTTTGTGCAAAAATAAAAGTTCTCGGAATGGAACAAAACTTTGCAAGGATTTTTTATGGGACAAATAAGGATTTTTGGATCCAACAACCACTAGAGAGGGGCCCCTGGTTGGGTACAACCCACCAGGGCGCCCCCCCCCCCTCTCCTGGCGCGCCCAGGTGGGTTGTGCCAACCTGGTGGCCCCGCTGATGACCCCCATGATACTATAAATTCACATATTTCTAGAAAAAATTCAGGGAGAAAGAATTATTGCGATCCATGAGACAGAGCCACCGCCAAGCCCTGTTCTTCCTTGGCAGGGCAGATCTGGAGTCCGTTTGGGGCTCCGGAGAGGGGGATCTTCGTTCTTCGTCATCACCAACCCTTCTCCATCGCCAATTCCATGATGCTCCCCACCGGGAGTGAGTAATTCCTTCGTAGGCTCGTTAGTCGGTGAGGAGTTGGATGATATTCATCATGTAATCGAGTTAGTTTTGTTAGGGCTTGATCCCTAGTATCCACTATGTTCTTAGATTGATGTTGCTATGACTTTGCTATGCTTAATGCTTGTCACTTTGGGCCCGGGTGCCATGAACTCAGATCTGAACCGTTTATGAGTTCATTATTATATCCATGTCTTAGATCCGATCTTGCAAGTTATAGTCACCTACTACGTGTTATGATCCGGCAACCCCGGAGTGACAATAACCGGGCCCACTTCCGATGATGACCGTAGTTTGAGGAGTTCATGTATTCACTATGTGTTAATGCTTTGTTCCGGTTCTCTATTAAAAGGAGGCCTTAATATCCCTTAGTTTCCAATATGGACCCCGCTGCCATGGGATGGTAGGACAAAAGATGTCATGCAAGTTCTTTTAATAAAGCACGTATGACTATTTACGGAATACATGCCTACATTATATCGATGAACTGGAGCTAGTGCCATATCGCCCTAGGTTATAACTGTCTCATGATGAATATCATCCAAAAAGTCACTGATCCAATGCCTATGAATTTATCTTATATTGTTTCTGTTGCGTTACTACTGCTATCATCACTGTTACACTTGCTACAAAATTACTACTATCACTGTTACTGTTACTATTGCTGCTGTCACTACTATCAAAACTATCAAACTACTTTGCTACTGATCACTTTGCTGCGGATAATTAATCTCCAGGTGTGGTTGAATTGAAAACTCAGCTGCTAATACCTTCAAATATTCTTTGGCTCCCCTTGTGTCGGATCTATAAATTTGGGTTAAATACTTACCCTCGAAAACTATTGCGATCCCCTATACTTGTGGGTTATCAGCATATTGAATGTCTTGTTGATCATACACATATATGTTTTGATATGAAGCACCCTGATAATGAACGACATTTGTGTCATAGTGTCGCATCCCTTGTGAAGGTGTTTCATCGATTCTTCGTTTAGCTACTTAAAAATGTCCAACCCAGAAGATGCATCTTCTTTATTTCCAGTTGTTCTGCCCATGTCATCCACTAGAGCTCCTAGCATATCAAACACAAATTCTTGGTATAGCTTAAAATCATCAGAGTCGTCGTCAGATTCATAACCATCATCATTGGCAGTGCAATTGGTTCCACCAATGCCCCCTGATTCCCCATGATAGATCCACCTCGTACATGTCTTGAGCATACCAGTGACATTTATGTGACATCTGACAACATCAATAGTCTCGCGGATCCCATTATGGAAATTTTCGCATGGGCAAAAACATATCTCTGGCCCCGTTATTGTGAGCAAGCGTGGATTCCATAAACTGATTCATGCCAACCATATATGGTGGCATCAGCACTGTTCCACTAATCCAACTATGGTCCATTGCCTGTACAACATGAAAAGTAAATAGAATGCACCTGCTATTTGCTATGGTGTTTTTCAGTAAGATCTCACCTGAAATCGCCCCAGTTTCACACTACCGCGGTCACACATGACTTCACCTTTCAACTGTGGTGCGTGGTCTCGTTGTACCATTGCAGCCGAGTTCACCTCGCCGTAGCATCATAGCCGTGTTCCCCTTGCCATGCCGGCCTCTCGACTCGCCAGGGGTGTGGTATGAGTTGAGGGACCTAAGCCGACAATCCAATTTCCCTTTGTTAGGAGGGAATTGGACTATCCCAATTCCAAGTTCCCGCTATTATCATATTATGTGATGTGTTCCCACTAAATGAGTTAGCAGAAAACAATTACTTATTTTCTTTATTTCCATTTACAAAAAATGACCCACCAACATTAACTGTGACACTGAGACTCGTCACACAAAATGGACATGCCTAATTATGGCCAATTACGTCGCCAAAAATTAGCCGGAACGTTGCCAAAGTTGCCAAGGGCGTTGCCCGAGGGGAGGGGACCTCGTGATGATGGACCATCACAAAAAATTATCTTTGGCGACATTTCATGTTTCGTTGCCAAGGTTTTTGTCACTGAATAGAGAAAAAATTGTAGTGCCATAGGAATTTTATCAAATTAGATGTCATCCTGAAGAACATACTAGAGTACATTTGCATGTGTGATTTTTGTCAATTCACAACTATGCACAGGGGGAGGAGGTTAAATACGTTAATGTACAAATTTTACTTCAGTTATTAGAATGTTAGGCTTTGTCAAATATGAAATGTGAGACTAACAATGCTAAGGTGATATATACAACATATGTGATGCTTGCAGAGTCAACCGACCAAAGCAAATCGCAAGTAAATGAGCTAGGGTTATGGATAACCGAAAGCACACAAATACGAAGATGTATCTGATGTTCACTCCCTTGGAGGGGTGTTGATCACCATTTTAGAGGTGGGAATTCTACAAAGGAAAACCTACACCAGAAAAGTTCACATTCTTCTCCTTGAGATACCACCACAAAGGCGATTCCCAACCACTAGTGGTAGACCTTGAGGCGGAATCCAAACTTTTACAAACTTTTGGGAAAATCACAACATAATTTATCACCAAGTGCTCTGACCACCTAGGAGTATCCAACCTCTAAGAGTAACAAAAGCTAAGGCAAAGCTTAGAACTTGCTCAAATCATGAAACTAGTTGGTTGAAAGAGAGAGGAGTAGTAGCCCATGCTTGGGGTAAAATTTTGTCTTGCATCCCTCTAAGGTCAGCCACCTACGAGAGTGGTAGGTGGCTTATATAGTGAAGCTAGGAAAAGAGTTGTTTTGCTACAGAAAATGAAGTCTAGGATACTGTGGATCCCAAGTTCGATGCATGCTAAGACAACAACAGAGGAGGAACTAGTTGTACCCAGGTCAAGGGGCCAAAGGCTCCAGTGAAAAATGCCTAGGGACTCTGCTCGAGAGCACCCAAACAAAGACTTGATGGAAATACCGAACACTCTGCCTCAGACCCAAGAGCACTAAGATGAAGATCCGAAGGAAAACCCAGACACTATGGTTCACACCCAAAACCACTCAGATAACCATCCAGATACTCATGTTGGGCATCACCCCCTTGTCGAAGCGCAGGTGGCCACATGGGTGCTTGTAGACACCTACGTGCCACTAGAAGCTAGATCATGGATGTCTAGTAAGAGTATGACTTCTAGCCCGTCATCAACCCAGGCTAGTGGGATAGTCGGTAACAGGGGAGGCCAAACACTCCAAGTAAGGAAAGTTGGAGACTCCTTTCCTTATATACATCATACTTTGCAGTATACAACATAGGTAGCATTGCGGCCTTCTAGTTTATGGACTTAGGAGGAATACATAGGAGTGGAGTGTGTGATTTGAGATTTTTCTTCGCTTCCCGATGTTCCCCTCTTAATAATGGTGTATCCCTAATACTCAAGAAAACAAAGAAAAGCTAAATAAAAGCATCCACGAAGAGCATCTTGAGCACTTGAATTTTCAATGGTCGTCGATCAACCTTACTAGTAGTCATGGGAAAAACCCTAAGTAAACACTTAGTAGCCAATATTAGTGCCACTAATTTGTCATCATCAATACTAAAACAACAATTAGAGGACACTTTGCACTTTTAATCTCTTTGGCAATTGATGACAACAAATTTAGTACTCGCGAAAGATATAACAATTTAGATCAACAAGCACGGGCTCACTACAAACTTTGCTCTATTTTGCGACGGTTCAACTGTGTCACATATAACCCTTTTTCGTCACAGAAAATACAGTGGCGACGTTTTCTGACCGTCACCCCCACCGTCACCGAAGCGCCGTGATAAAAAATAAAATCTCGACAGTACCACTTCCTTTGTCACGCAAGATCGTATCTTAGGTGACGGACACAAAACCGTTGACTAAACAATCTTATGCGGCGGCCAAAAAATGACACTAGAACTGCCACCGTATATACTAACAACCGACCCAACATGTTTGACCAGTCAATGAATCTGACGTATGGGCCCATAATATGCTGACGTGGCACCTTAAAGCTAGGCCCGGCTAAGGTTTTATCACTGATGGTGCCCGTCAGTGATAAGCAGGTTTGACCGGTCAAAGATACTGACATGTGGGCCCATGGGATGCTGATGTGGCTGATTACATGTGGGTCCAGAAGCTGGTGACGACGCGCATTTCCGTCACTATTACTGTCGTAGTTTATTCATTGTTACAACTGCCAACCAAATTTAAATTTGAATTTGAATTTTAAAATTTGTAAAATATCAAATATGAGAATGACTTTCATTAAAACTGAACACAGACATGCTTAACACAATTTAGATAATGTTCAGCCAACTAAGAAAGTATCATACATTATATAAAAGGAAACCTATAGTTTACCACACATTACAAAATATAATAAGGGACGACCATAAGTTTTCGGACGAAGAAGACCACCATCAGGGTAGCAACATGGTGTTGTCAAAGCCCCCCAAAATAGGCTGAGACATGCTTTTGTCAGAGCCACCCTACATCCTTAAGAGAAAACCTAAAGTCCCTTCTAGTTGTGATTTCTTCTGTTCCATAGAAGAAGTTTTCTCCTCATGTGCCTTCTTGAGAGCTGCAATTTCATCTAGCTGCTTTGCTTTCATCTCTTCGATTTCTTGTTGTTGCGCTGCCATTCTTGCATTCAACTATTCTTGATACCTATAAGATGTTGATCTCGCAGCTACCTCCAGAGTTACATGCCTCTCTTCAAGCTCTCTAATGTGTTCAAGAGAGGTTGACTTCTGCCTGGAGGCAGATGACTCTCCCATGCTTGCGAGGAACGTGCTATGCTTGGAAATGCCCTTGAGAACCTCTGCAACATTCTTCACATTTGTTTTTTGTCTTTTCACCTACTGCTGGAGTTGCGTGTTGCTTGTCCTTCATTTTCTTCTGCAATATGGTTGAAGCGTTGTTGGTACGGTCTTACAAACATAATATTTTGGCTGGCACATTACATGCGAAATCAAGAAATTGCAGAATGTTTACGATTGCTATTGCTGCAGTCTCACTCATCACCCATCCTTCTTTCTGGTGTGGGTTGCTTAAAATTAAACAAGTGTAGGTCTGTGGTTTTGCTCATTACACTAGTACATCAAACATGATATGGTGAACTTTATTGCCATAGGTTATTTACTTATGAAAAAATATGATAATTTGCAAGTATGAAGCTGGGGTGCTTACAAAACTGTGATAAGCTGCAATGTAACTTATAGAGCCAGTTTTATGGGGGAGCTTGATAGCACTTTGGTTTTCTTTATTCTCGGCACATATCTCCTATGGATTGAAGCATAAATTTAGTTTTGACCACATGGTATAGTAAAAGTAGAATCTATCAGATTAAGCACGAATTACCTGGTAGTGCTCATCTTTCCACTGTTTTACAAGATCTATCCGGTCTTTATCTGTAATAGTCATTGGCTCCAACTACAACGCTTGCTTGTCAGTAATATTTTTAACCTTATTGTAAAAGTTTGCCTTGAGTCGGTGCCTGTCTGACCATCTGAATGGTACCATCAGTCACTGCTCTGGCCAATTTAGCGTTGTCTGGAAACTCAAACATTTCCTACAGACATCATACACACATGCATGTTAGAATATTTAGAGTGGGAAGATAAAAAGATGCGGTATGGCACAATTGCAAAACAAATTCATTTCATGGCCGACCTTCAGTGTGTCATAAATTCATGAAGCATATGTTGGTTCCCCGGTACATTGTACTCCTTCCACTTTGTTTTTATGGGCATATTATGTCTGACTTGATAGCCAACCTCAGAACTAAATTTTGCTGCTTGCATAGGGTCAATAGGCATGTTTGCTCCCTCCATGAAGTTGTAGCGACCCGACCTCAAACGGTCAAGTTTCTGTGCTTCAGTGTCATCCCTGGATCGGTAATGCTGACACACACAGTACTCGAAGGATTTATAACAGAGTAGCAATCACACACTTATTACATCGAATGTCTCAAAAGAGAACTTATTACGATAAATATGGCTTAAGGCCATCTAACACGATAACAGCGAAAGGCTTGGAAGATAAAGTGAGTCCATCAACTCCAACGGCATAGCTGAGTGCACGACAACGACCTATCGCACCTTTACTCGTCGTCTGAAAAGTCTGCAACATAATACGTTGCAGCCCGAAAACGGGTCAGCACATGGAATATGCTGGCAATATAACACAGTAGAACAATGAACAGATAATGCTATCACTATATGCATATTTGGCTGGTGGAGGCTCTACGGTTATATGATTTTTGCGAAAAGCCATTTTTCCCTACAACAAAGGAATAAATTTTATTTAACTATCATGGTAGTTGAAACATCATTGAGAAGGTTCCTCCAACTCAATCCCCAATTAAAGGTAATTATCAACCCAACAAATTAAATTAGAGTGATGAGATGCAATAGGATAATCCAAGTACTAGATACTCAAGATGTCCATAACCGGGGACACGGCTAACCATGATTAGTTTGTACACTCTGCAGAGGTTTGCGCACTTTTTGCCATAAGACTCGATCTCCTCCGTTGGATTTCTCGCACTACATGGTGTTTGAGAAACGGATGACCGAGACACAGTCTTTCCGAAGCATTAACTCTTTACCCTGGATGGACAGTTACACCTACTTTCCCTCTACATCTGCTAGCCCACCACTGAAAGAGGTCATGCAACATACTCAACTATGCCAGAGCCCATAATGGCTTGTGGCTGCACACGGAAGTTTCTAGCATGAATGATCTTATGATCCCTTTGAGCCTGGGTGGCGGACCGTAGGATGATCACATAGGTACTCCGGGATATCCTAGGACAACACTGGATTCTCCAGGTGCCCAAACAAGCAATCCACCCAGAAGTGTATTAAAGTTGCCACCTTAAGTTGAACCATTAATTAACAATCTCACATCTGTCATGGATACACTCAAACCCAATCCACGTCTAAGAGCATAGCATAGCAATATAAGCATAACGTAGAAGTAACTCCCAAGGGTTTGAAAATAAACAGGTAATAGGTTCTACCTCAGGAACTACTTCCCGAACCCACAAGTTAAGAGATCCTACCCATGCAATGTGTGGGGGTTGTAGCTAATGCATAAAAACTGGGTAATGAAGGGGTATGATCAATGTGTTACTTGCCTTGCTGACGATCCGCAAAACCTAGTGACTCGTAGTAGCACGCTTCGCACTCCGGGAATTCTATCGCAAACAAACAATAACATACATAAGCAATCAAGCAAAGATGCACGGGTAAAACTCAAATAAGAAGATCTAACCAGAAAGTTCAACTTAAGAACTCCAGTTTGCAAAAAGAATCAAATCAAACGGTGCAACGAAACTCAAACGGTGAAAGAAACAAGATCCGATTACTAATCTGGACTAAAGTCAAATTTTACAATTTCAAAATCCTGTTCAAGTTGGTTAAACAGAAAGAGGGTTTCGAGACGAAGATCTAGGCGCTTGAATCGCCTGATTCCGATAAACGAGCGAAAAGATATACTAGAACGAAAATCGGATCAGAAATCGCGATCGAAAATAATCGTGAAAAACCCGAGAAAAAGAAAAATCTGACGAACAGGCTAACGAACGAATGTTCGCTGTCTGTTACTAACGGGTGAACGGTGTTCGTTTAAACGAACGAACGGACAAACGTCCGCAAAATAAATAAACCGACAGAAAAACCGATCTAAGAAATAAACCGGAAGAATAAAAAACCGGGGTTAACCGTGGATAACCGACCGGTCAACGGCAGTCAATGGTGACGAGATCCAACGCGGCGGCGGCAGCTCCGGCGACGGCGGGCGACAGCGCGGCGACGGGAGACGGCTGCGGCGGCTCGGCGGCGGCTAGGGTTTGGGCGGCGGGCGTGGCTGGTGGTGGCGGTGGGCTGGCAGGGCGCGGCTGCGGTGGGCTGGCGGGTGGGTTGGGGGCAGGGGGCCGGCTTATAAAGCCCCCCGGGCGGAGTCCCGGTCGGGTATGGCCCGGAGTCGGTTTTCTTTTTAAAAAAAATTTCGACGTGCAGAAAAAGAAAGAAAAGAAATACTAAACGGACTCCAAAAATCCCGAAATAAAATTTCCCCATCGTCTGAAAATATGCCGGACAAGGTGAACATTTATTTGGGCCTATAATGCAAATTTGAAAAACGCGTATTTTTCCTAATTCAAATAAAATAGCAATAAAATCCGAATAACATCAAATATTTGATTTTAATATTTTTCCTCCAATATTTCATTTATTTTGGAGAAGTCATATTATCTCCTCTCATATATTTTAATATGAAATATTTTCGGAGAGAAAAATAATAAAACAAATGATCCTCGTTTCGATATTTGATAAAATTCAAATATGAAAACGGTGAAATCCCCAACTCTCTCCGAGGGTCCTTGAGTTGTTTAGAATTTCGAGGATCGCGAAACGAAATGCAATAAAATATGATATGCATGAATGACCTATGTATAACATTCCAAATTGATAATTTGGGATGTTACAAGCCTACCCCCCTTAAGATGAATCTCGCCCTCGAGATTCGGGTTGGCTAGAAAATAGGTGCGGGTGGTCTTTGCGTAGATCATCCTCTCGTTCCCAGGTGGCTTCGTCCTCCGTATGGTGCCTCCACTGGACTTTGCAAAACTTGATAACCTTGCTGCGAGTAACTCGACTGGCAAACTTAAGAATCTTGACAGGTTTCTCCTCATATGTCAAATCACTGTCCAACTGAATCGCTTCCAAGGGCACTGTATCTCTCAAAGGAATATCGGCCATCTCTGCATGGCACTTCTTCAACTAGGAAACGTGAAACACATCATGTACTCCCGACAGTCCTTCGGGTAACTCCAACTTGTAGGCAACCTCTCCCATGCGTTCCAAAACACGGTACGGTCCCACAAATCTCGGGGCTAACTTTCCTTTAACTCCAAAACGTTTAACTCCTCGAAGACGTGACACTCGCAGATACGCTCTGTCTCCGATTTCATAGACTACCTCCTTGCGTTTCGAATCTGCATAACTCTTCTGTCGGGACTGAGCTACCTTCAGTCTATCTCGAATCAGCTTAACCTTCTCTTTAGATTCCTTAATCAAATCCGGTCCAAACAACTGGCGATCTCCAACTTCATCCCACATCAACGGTGGTCAGCATCTTCTTCCATACAGGGCTTCAAAAGGTGCCATCTTCAAACTGGCCTGGTAGCTGTTGTTGTACAAGAACTCCACGTAGGACAAGTTGTCATCCCAACTAGATCCGTAATCTAGCGCACAAGCTCTCAACATGTCCTCCAGAATCTGACTAACTCTCTCGGTCTGTCCATCTGTCTGCGGGTGAAATGTTGTACTGAACTCTAGCCTGGTTCCCAAAGTCTGGTGCGGCTGGTGCCAAAACTTTGAGGTAAACTGTGTTCCTCTGTCTGATACGATGGTCCTCGGAACTCCATGTAGACATACGATCCTGGTCATGTATATCTTGGCCAACTTCGCACATGTATAGGTGGTTTTCACTGGGATAAAGTGGGCTACTTTGGTCAAGCGATCCACTACTACCCAGATAGAATCATATCCCGATCGGGTCCTGGGCAATCCGGTGATAAAATCTATGCCCAGCTTATCCCACTTCCATTCGGGTATCGGCATAGGCTGCAGTAATCCTGCTGACTTCTAATGTTCTGCCTTCACTCTCTGACATACATCACATATGGCTACATACTCGGCAATATCCTTCTTCATACCAGTCCACCAGAAACGCTCCTTCAAATCCAAATACATCTTAGTGTTTCCGGGCTGTATCGAGTATGGCGAGTCATGAGCTTCCTGAAGTATCAGCTTCCTGATCTCTGTATTATTGGGCACATATATACGGTCCTCAAACCATAAGGTGTCGTGCTCATCCTCACGAAAACCTTTGGCTTTCCCTTCACTCATCTTCTCCTTTATCTTGGCAATCTCCTTGTCATCCTTCTGAGCTTCTCGAATTTTTTCCAACAATGTAGACTGAACTTCCATTGCTGCAACATAACCTCTAGGAACAATCTCCAAACGTAGCTCCCTGAGATCCTCGGCTAACTCCTTTGGCATTCCTCCGCTTATGAGGGTGTTAACATAACTCTTACGGCTCAAAGTGTCTGCTACGACATTGGCCTTGCCGGGATGATAGTGCAGCTTCATGTCATAATCCTTTATGAGCTCCAACCATCTCCTCTGCCTAAGGTTAAGCTCCTTCTGTGTGAAGATGTACTTCAAACTCTTGTGATCTGTGTAAACATCGCAACGGTTTCCAATAAGAAAATGTCTCCAGGTCTTGAGCGCATGCACCACAGCTGCTAACTCCAAATCATGCGTGGAATAATTCAACTCGTGCGGTTTCAATTGTCGTGAGGCATACAAAACAACTCTCCCGTCTTGCATAAGTACTCCTCCAAGTCCTAAGCAAGAGGCGTCGCAATACACTTGGAAATCCTTGCGTATATCCGGCAGAATCAGCACTGGGGCTGTAGTCAAATGTTTCTTCAACTCCTGGAAACTTGCTTCACATTCATCAGTCCAATGGAACTTAGTGTCCTTCTTCAACAATGCCGTCATAGACTTTGCAATCTTAGAGAAATTTTCAATAAATCTCCGATAGTATCCCGCGAGTCCAAGAAAACTGCGGATCTCTCCGCCTGAGGTGGGTGCCAACCACTCAATGACTGACTGAACGTTGGTGGGATCCACTGCTATACCTTCTCCTGATATAACATGTCCAAGAAATCCAACTTCCTTCAACCAAAACTCACATTTGCTGAACTTGGCATATAACTGATGCTCCCTGAGCTTCTCGAGAACTAAACGCAAATGCTCCTTGTGCTCCTCTTCATTCTTCGAGTATACCAAGATATCATCTATAAACACCACGACAAACTTATCCAATAACTCCATGAACACTTTGTTCATCATACTCATAAAATAGGCAGGGGCGTTAGTCAATCCAAATGACATAACCGTATACTCATACAGCCCGTACCTTGTGGTGAAGGCTGTCTTAGGTATATCCTTCTCCCGAATCTTCAACTGGTGGTATCCCGATTGCAGATCAATCTTCGAAAACACTTTAGCTCCTTGCAATTGGTTAAACAAATCATTGATCATCGGCAGTGGATACTTATTCTTGACTGTTTCTTCATTCAAAGCACGATAATCTACAACCATCCTTAAGGATCCATCCTTCTTCTCAACCAAGAGCACTGGGGCTCCCCATGGTGATGAACTTCTTCGAATGTAACCTTTCTCCAATAACTCCTCAATCTGCTTCTTAATCTCCTCCAGATCATTTGCGGGCATCCGGTATGGTCTCTTTGATATAGGCCCGGTGCCTGGCAACGGCTCTATCAAAAACTCGATATCTCGATCTGGTGGCATGCCTGGTAACTCCTCCAGAAATACATCCGGGTAATCCTTTACTACCGGCACTTCCTCCTGAACAACTCCCGTGAGGGAATTTACTTGGGTCCTCCTTGGCGCATGCCTAGATACATACTTGATCCTTTTTCCCTCAGGGGTGGTGAGCAAAATTGACTTACTCGCGCAATCGATGTTTCCTCCATACATTGACAGCCAATCCATTCCTAGTATCACATCCAAACCTTGTGACTCCAAAACTCCAAAATTATCAAGTCTGAGGGGAAAACATGGCTTCCAATGGTCAATGGCATCTGAAAACATCCTTGACTTGCCATATATTCTGCTCCTGGCGAACTTACTAACATAGGTGTCCTAAGTACCTTAGTGGGCAACTTATACTTATCCATGAATCCCCTTGATATGTATGAATGCGATGCACCAGTATTAAAAAGAACAATTGCAGTAAAAGACTTAACCAAAAACTTACCAATAACTGCATCAGGCTGCTCCTCAACTTCCTCCATGTTCACGTGGTTCACTTGTCCCCTATTAAAAGGGTTGGGCTTCTTCCCATCGCTTCCATTGCCATTGCTATTCTTTGCTTCATGGCACTCAGTGGCATAGTGTCCAGTCTTCCCGCACTTGAAACAAGTAATGTGACTTAGGTCCTTCTTGGCGGGTGTGGCTAGGTTAGAGCGGTTCTGATTGCTGCCTGCTCCATTCCCGTTTCCATTCTTGGAGCCATTGTGGTTATGAGAACTCCCTCCATTATGGTTGTGGTTTCCATGGTTATGGACAAGTCCTCCTGAGTTCGGGGTGAAACGAGGCTTCTGCTGAGCTCCAGAATTGTACTTTCCTTGTCCATACTTCCTCTTGCGGCTCTCAATTTGCTGCTGCTTCCCTTCAATCATAAGGGCCTTGTCTACCAACTCCTGGTAGTTGTTGAATGTTGCCACCATCAACTGCATGCTCATCTCATCATTTAGCCCTTCCATAAACTTCTCCTGCTTCGCGGCATCCGTGGCCACATCATCAGGGGCATAACGAGATAGCTTACTAAACTCATCTACATACTGAGCCACAGTATGATTTCCCTGGCGTAAGTTGCGAAACTCACGCTTCTTCATGCTCATAGCTCCAGTTGAGACATGGGCTATGCGGAATGCTTGCTGAAACTGATCCCAAGTAACATTGGCTATGGGAAAAGTGGCTGTGTAATTCTCCCACCATGAGGCTGCGGGTCCATCCAACTGATGTGCGGCAAAACGCACCTTCTCTGCATCCGTGCAACCTGCGGTGGTCAACTCCCTTCCAATCATGCGTAGCCAGTCATCTGCAACTATTGGCTCGGTGCTATTGGAAAACACCGGCGGCTGTAACCTTAGAAAACGGACTAAGTTGTCAACTGGAGGAGGGTTGTTTTTGTTGTTGTGTTGTTGTTGCCTTGGTTCTGGACTAATATCTACATCAAGGCATTCTGCTGCTGGATCAACTGGGTGATTTCCGGTGGGAAAACAAATCCGGTGGCACGTCTCGGAGGCATCTGATGGGTTTAGAGGGAAGAGAGTAGAATAGAAATTAGGTCTAGTGAGAAAACACTACCCATATGTACATGAGACAAACAAAATCATAACACTCAATCAATCAAGCAAGGGCATACAATCGATCTAACTATCGTTACAGTGCTCGGACTATACTATTTACATGGGGAAAATACTACTAATCATATGGTGGTCTACTAGAAATTTTGATCGGTGGAAGACTCCATGATGTCCGCTCCAGCTTTGTCTTCAAAGTCATCATCACAATCGTCGGGGTCGGGGTCGGTGTCGTCGATGATGATGTAGTTCTCCGGGCAGGTGGGATCGTCGTCCTCTCCTCCTGGCGCAGGATCTCCCATGAATACTCCGATCTTCTTTATCAGGTCGTTGTTCTTCTCCAATAGTGTCGCGATTTCCTCCTCATATCCATCGCGTGTAGACTTGAGTTCCTCCTCTAACTCGGTGATCCTTGTCATTGCCTTCTTCAAATCTATCATGCCTGCGCACATCTGGTTCTCCTGGCGTCGAATGTGTTGGTTTAACTCCTGGATGAATGCTGCAATGGACATGTCCTTCCTGGTGCTGACTATCTCCCATTGCTCATCTCGGCGCCCACATATCTGGTAGATAGTGTCCTTGAGATCCTTGTGGTAAACTTCTCCAATGCGTCCCATGGTGATGTGGGCTGCCATGCTCTTGCCTAGACTCCAGGTGGGTGCATCAAAGGAAAACTCTATGGGCTCCGTGACTGGCGTGAATGTCCTTCCTGGAACTTGAACTTGAATCATCCATCGTTCCTCTTCTGGTAAAGTGGCGTTGTAGGTCTCGGTGAAGCTTGGTATTCCAATGTTCAGGTATCTAGTGACTTCCTTCAAGTGTCGTCCAAAGGGGGTGTCTTCATCCGGTTGTGCAAACTTGTTCCTCGAGTCCGCCATCCTAAAGAGTAGAAAATGGAGAGGAGTCAGAAATGAGTAGAGAAGAGTGACCTATGGCTTTTCTTAGGGTCGTGTCCTACATTCAGCGTGTGCTCTGATACCGTCTTGTAGCGACCGGACCTCAAACGGTCAAGTCTTTGTGCTTCAGTGTCATCCCTGGATCGGTAATGCTGACACACACAGTACTCGAAGGATTTATAACAGAGTAGCAATCACACACTTATTACATCGAATGTCTCAAAAGAGAACTTATTACAATAAATAAGGCTTAAGGTCATCTAACACGATAACAGCGGAAGGCTTGGAAGATAAAGTGAGTCCATCAACTCCAACGGCATAGCTGAGTGCACAACAACGACCTATCGCACCTTTACTCGTCGTCTGAAAAGTCTGCAACATAATACGTTGCAGCCCGAAAACGGGTCAGCACATGGAATATGCTGGCAATATAACACAGTAGAACAATGAACAGATAATGCTACCACTATATGCATATTTGGCTGGTGGAGGCTCTATGGTTATATGATTTTTGCGAAAAGCCAATTTTTCCCTACAACAAAGGAATAAATTTTATTTAACCATCATGGTAGTTGAACCATCATTGAGAAGGTTCCTCCAACTCAATCCCCAATTAAAGTTAATTATCAACCCAACAAATTAAATTAGAGTGATGAGAAGCAATAGGATAATCCAAGTACTAGATACTCAAGATGTCCATAACCGGGGACACGGCTAACCATGATTAGTTTGTACACTCTGCAGAGGTTTGCGCACTTTTCCCCACAATACTCGATCTCCTCCGTTGGATTTCTCGCACTACATGGTGTTTGAGAAACGGATGACCAAGACACAGTCTTTCAGAAGCATTAACTCTTTACCCTGGATGGACAGTTACACCTACTTTCCCTCTACATCTGCTAGCCCACCACTGAAAGAGGTCATGCAACATACTCAACTATGCCAGAGCCCATAATGGCTTGTGGCTGCACACGGAAGTTTCTAGCATGAATGGTCTTATGATCCCTTTGAGCCTGGGTGGAGGACCGTAGGATGATCACACGGGTACTTCGGGATATCCTAGGACAATACTGGATTCTCCAGGTGCCCAAACAAGCAATCCACCCAGATGTGTATTAAAGTTGCCAGCTTAAGTTGAACCATTAATTAACAATCTCGCATTTGTCATGGATACACTCAAACCCAATCCACGTCTACGAGCATAGCATAGCAATATAAGCATAACGTAGAAGTAACTCCCAAGGGTTTGAAAATAAACAGGTAATAGGTTCTACCTCAGCAACTACTTCCCAAACCCACAAGTTAAGAGATCCTACTCATGCAATGTGTGGGGGTTGTAGCTAATGCATAAAAACTGGGTAATAAAGGGGTATGATCAATGTGTTACTTGCTTTGCTGATGATCCGCAAAACCTAGTGACTCGTAGTAGCACGCTTCGCACTCCGGGAATTCTATCGCAAACAAACAATAACATACATAAGCAATCAAGAAAAGATGCACGAGTAAAACTCAAATAAGAAGATCTAACCAGAAAGTTCAACTTAAGAACTCCGGTTTGCAAAAAGAATCAAATCAAACGGAGCAACGAAACTCAAACGGCGAAAGAAACAAGATCCGATTACTAATCTGGACCAAAGTCAAATTTTACAATTTCAAAATCCTGTTCAAGTTGGTTAAACAGAAAGAGGGCTTCGAGACGAAGATCTAGGCGCTTGAATCGCCTGATTCCGATAAACGAGCAAAAAGATATACTAGAACAAAAGTCGGATCAGAAATCGCGATCGAAAATAATCGTGAAAAACCTGAGAAAAAGAAAAATCTGACGAACAGGCTAACGAACGAACGTTCGCTGTCTGCAACTAACGGGTGAACGGTGTTCGTTTAAACGAACGAACGGACGAACGTCCATAAAATAAATAAACCGACGGAAAAACCGATCTAAGAAATAAACCAGAAGGATAAAAAACCGGGGTTAACCGTGGATAACCAATCGGTCAACGGCGGTCAACGGCGACGAGATCCGACGCGGCGGCGGCGGCGGCTAGGGTTTGGGCGGCGGGCGCGGCTGGCGGCGGCGGTGGGCTGGCGGGTGGGCTGGCGGGTGGGCTGGGGGCAGGGGGCCCGGCTTATAAAGCCCCCCGGGAGGAGTCCCGGTCGGGTACGGCCCGGAGTCGGTTTCCTTTTTATTTTAATATTTCGACGTGCAGAAAAATAAAGAAAAGAAATACTAAACGGACTCAAAAAATCCCGAAATAAATTTTCCCCGTCCGCTATAAATATGCCGGACAAGGTGAACATTTATTTGGGCCTATAATGCAATTTTGAAAACGCGTATTTTTCCTAATTCAAATAAAATAGCAATAAAATCCGAATAACTTCAAATATTTGATTTTAATATTTTTCCTCCAATATTTCATTTATTTTGGAGAAGTCATATTATCTCCTCTCATATATTTTAATATGAAATATTTTCGAAGAGAAAAATAATAAAACAAATGATCCTCGTTTTGATATTTGATAAAATTCAAATATGAAAACGGTGAAATCCCCAACTCTCTCCGAGGGTCCTTGAGTTGCTTAGAATTTCGAGGATCGCGAAACGAAATGCAATAAAATATGATATGCATGAATGACCTATGTATAACATTCTAAATTGAAAATTTGGGATGTTACAGAAGTTAACCTTCATCTTACTTCCTCTCCTTCCAATATATTTTCTAAACCATGCAAATAAGTAAGTCCATGCTCACCTTGACTCTTTTCTCCTTGGAACGGTTTGTCCTTTCTACTAGATGTTGTTGTATGCACATGCATGTATCCTGGTTTCTGCCCCAGGATCAACTGCTTCATGATTTTTCATCTAAATTGTCTATATGGGAGTTGCTACCACGAGAGGCCAGAATTTCTGCTAGCATGAGCCCCAAATCTTGTATCATGTCCTTGTCATCATGACATTCAGGCATCTGGGAATCATATAGGGCATCATCTATGGCTTGTCTAGATCTTGTGCGTACTGGAGTTGGACGAACAGTAGCATCAGTTGCTTCTCATGTGTTTTTTGAAAGACATGAGTGTAGTTAAACACCAACGTGATGTAGCTACAAGATGTTGTAAAATTAAAATGTGCTAGAAATGTATATTTTGGTACCTCAACTGCTTGGGGAAACTGTGGGGCATCATCACCTCCCTCAGGATTATTGTCACCTTCGTCATCGCCATCTTCCTCTTGTGAACCCTCTGCTTCATATACAGGGTCGTTCGCTAGCTCTTTCTCCTCCTGCAAATCACATTTTTTTCTGCCTGCTTTGCCCTTTTTCT
This sequence comes from Triticum aestivum, assembly GCF_018294505.1. Classification (NCBI taxonomy): domain Eukaryota; kingdom Viridiplantae; phylum Streptophyta; class Magnoliopsida; order Poales; family Poaceae; genus Triticum; species Triticum aestivum. Next base: position 384,813,805 of record NC_057814.1, on the reverse strand, counting down.
GTTTCTTTCCAGCAACATTAGAAGCACCATATACAAATTTGTATGCAAGTTCAGATATATCCCCTACAACTGGGTTTGAATCCATTCCATTCTCCTTAAATTTTGCCGACAAACGGATATCATTCTCCCTTATGTTTTCTTGCCTCCTTTTCTCGTACTCATCTGTTGTGTCGGGTGTAGCAGCTGCAGAACAAAGACAAAACAATGTGATCTATAAAAGAATCCACAAACATACAGTCTGAATATGCAATCACTACAATAGGGAATACAGATGTGGAATGACGTTCTTCCAAACCTAGAAATACATTTAATCATGTTTTGAATTGACTAGACAAAGTACACTAAATTGTAAACACTTGTACGGTGCCCAAATCATAATAATTCGGAGGAACGCAACATGAATAACAACATGCGAACAAATCTAGAACACGCATGCAGGAAACACCCCGATACAAAATGTATGGTTGAACTCGTGCGGGGTTAACCATGGAGTTCCTGAATACTAGCAGATAAATCGAACATGTCTACATATACATACGCCCGGAAGGATCTTCAATAGATGGGGGGTATTGAGGGAGGGGGCGATTGTTACCTGTCCGTTTATGATTAGTTCTTGTCTTCAGCGTGACATGATCCTTGCAGACCTTGCCGCTATGAAGGTTGCTGCCACATGTTGGTCGACAGTGATGGTGAGGGAAACCAGCATCGTCGGGAGGGTTCGGGATCTGGAGAAGAAGTGCGGGAGGAGGGGGAGGGAAATTATGAGTGAGGTTTATTGATGGCAACAAACGAGGTATTTATTGGCGATGGGGAAAATTTAGCGTGACCCCTTTCAGAATTGTAGGCGGGAAGGTAAAATAGTCAGGAAGCAAAAAACAGAGGGAACCAAAATAATTTCAGTGTACAAACTATTTTTTGTAACAGAGATAGGACAACTTTCAGAAAGAACGTGACCACTTTCAGAAATAACGTGAACACTTTCAGAATTACGATTCGGGCACTTTGTACATGCATATGTTTTATGTTCTGATCTTCTTTGTGCACGCACTTGTGGGTTTGATGAGTCGTATTCTTTTCATGAATAAGCCTCAAATTAATCGGGCATTGTATGGTTGTACTCAGATTTGAATTTGGGCATGTTGATCGATGAATACATACATGCGTGCATTTAATTTGCACAAGCCAACCCTCTTTTTTTTGTCAAGGAGTCACTTGCATTGACCATGTCACTTCAAGAATGGTTGAGTCTAGACATGTACATTGTGTTCTGCATACGACATGCATCTTCTTCTGATGAAGAAGCCTCTAATGAATGGCATCCTTTGGTTGTACTTCAATTTGAATCCGAACATGTTGATCGATGCATACATGCATGTGTGCATTTAATTTGCACAAGTCAACCCTCAAATTTGTTTTGTAGTGAGCACTCAATTGCCTTGACCATGTCACTTCAAGAATGGTTGAGTCTAGACATGTCTTGTGTTATGTGTATGACATGTTCTGTTGGTGAAGAAGCCTCAAGTGGATTGGGCATCCTTTGGTTGTACTTTGATTTGAATCTAGACATGTTGATCGATGCATGCATGTATGTGTGTATTTAATTTGCACAAGCCAACCCTCAAATTTGTTTTGTAGTGAGCAGTCAGTCGCCTTGACCATGTCACTTCAAGAATGGTTGAGTCTAGACATGTCGTGTGTGCTGCGTACGATATATTTTGTTGGTGAAGAAGCCTCAAGTGAATTGGGCATCCTTTGGTTGTACTTTGATTTGAATCCGGACATGTTGGTCGATGCATATACATGCATGTGTGCATTTAATTTGCACAAGCCAACTCTCAAATTTGTTTTGTAGTGAGCAGTCCGTTGCCTTGACCCTGTCACTTCAAGAATGGTTGAGTCTAGACATGTCTTGTATTCTGTGTACGACATGTTTTGTTGGTGAAGAAGCCTCAAGTGAATTGGGCATCCTGTGGCTGTACTTCGATTTGAATCCGGACATGTTGATCAATGCATATATGCATATGTGCATTTAATTTGCACAAGCCAACACTCAATTTTTTTTGTAGTGAGCAGGTAGTTGCCTTGACCATGTCACTTCAAGAATGGTTGAGTCTAGACATGTCTTGTGTTCTGCGTACGACATGTTCTGTTGGTGAGAAGCCTCAAGTGAACTGGGCATCCTTTGGTTGTACTTCGATTTGAATCCGGACATGTTGATCGATGCATACATGCATGTGTGCATTTAATTTGCACACGCCAACCCTCAGTTCTTTTTTGTACTGACCAGTTAGTTGCCTTGACCATGTCACTTGAAGAATGATTGAGTCTAGACATGTCTTTTGGTGAAGAACCTTTAGTGAATTGGGCATTGTTTGGTTGTACTTTGGTTTGAATCCGGACAAGTTGATCAATCCATACATATGACATTGTGCACGTCAATTGAAATAATGGTGTTCATATGTATATATTATACTATAGATTTTACACATTACAAAATTTACACTATTCATACAAAAACTTATGAAAAGTGAACTAGTGAAAATAAATTATGGCCCTATGAATTCAAATCCAGGATCATTTCTGGACTGTAAAGTAATTAGAGGAAAAAAGCTAATTCAATACACACTACTGCAGGATGGTCCAAATGCAACAGTCCAGTCTGAGACTCTTCGACGAAACTGTGTGTGATGCATTAATCACAAATGGTGATGTAATAAAACCGTCAAAAAATATACAAAACATTTGCGATGGCGGAGACATCAAACACGATTCAGATTAGAGTTGCATGTGCGATGCGTGGCATATGGTTCACTCCAATGAACTGTTTGCGATGAGGCAGAACAACAGAAACAGGCAGCCAGATGAAGGTGTGTGCGATATACGGCATACAGTTCGCTTGGATGAACTGTTTGTGATTAGGCAACAAAAACTGTCAGCCAGATTAAAGGTGTGTGCGATATACAGCATATAGTTCACTCGGATGAACTGTTTGCATTGAGCCAAGAGAACAGAAATGGTTCAGCTTAACAAGATGTGTGTGGTACGCGGCAAAGAGGTCTGTAATCAGAAATGTGTGCGAAGACCGATAATAACACAGATGATTGCTGCTAATAAGCCGTGTGTTTTGTGGGCAAACGCGTCCTAGTATACAATTGTCAGCGATTGATGAATTCATCACCGACGGTTTCCCTAGTATGTTCCGTGTGCGATGTGATTGCATACAGAACAACAACATATATACTACATGATTGCATGACCAAATTAAACATCCAATTACATAGGTGGCTAGTACACACTTGACATTTCCACACACCAAAGTAAACTATTACATGTATAATTAACTAGGATAAACGATCATCTGATCATCATCTAGCTCTTCTTGTGACACTTGCCGCCACTGCTCTGCTGGTGGCTCAATCCGACCTCGTCGATTACGGGAAGGAGTCACTCCCTCATGTCAATGATCCACCTATGCATCTCGTAGCATGTGTACACGTTCTTGGCCACGAACCTGAGGTGAGGTTCATCCAGTTGTCGCATTCAGGCCCCGTTCAAGGATACGGGACGTATTCTGTTGGCATCCTGCTTCATCTTTTGGTAGTAGGGGTCGATGATGGCCGAGGCGAGTTCAACCTAGGAGTCCTTCTTCGTGTTGCCTGCTACTTCTTGAGCTTGTGTTGGTTTTTTCCTTTAAGAGGAAAGGGTGATGCAGCAAAGTAGAGATAAGTATTTCCCTCAGTTAAGAACCAAGGTATCAAATCCAGTAGGAGATACAAGCAAGTTCCCAATCTATGCACCTGCACAAACAATTAAACACTTGCACCCAACGCGATAAAGGGGTTGTCAATCCCTTCACGGCCACTTGCAAAGGTGAGATCTGATAGAGATAGATATAAAAGATTACTAAAACGTAAAACAACGTAAAAGTAAATAAAACGCGGCGAGGTATCTTTGGGTTTTTTGGTTTATAGATCTGAAAATATATAATGGAAAATAGACCCGGGGGCCATAGGTTTCACTGGAGGCTTCTTTCTTGAAGGCAAATAATATGGTGGGTGAACAAATTACTGCCGAGCAATTGATACGCAAAGTTATAACGATATCCAAGGCAATGATTATGCATATAGGCATCAGGTCCGTGTCAAGTAGACCGGAATGATTGTGCATCTACTACTATTACTCCACACATCGACCGCTATCCAGCATGCATCTAGAGTATTAAGTTCATAAAGAACGGAGTAACACCTTAAGTAAGATGACATGATGTAGAGGGATAAACTCAAGCAATATGATGAAAACCCCATCTTTCTACCCTTGATGGCAACAATAAAATACATGCCTCGCTACCCTACTTTGTCACTGGGTGAGGACACCGCAAGATTGAACCCAAAACTAAGCACCTCTCCCATTGCAAGAAGAACCAATCTAGTTGGCCAAACCAAACTGATAATTCGAAGAGAAATACAAAGATATCAAATCATGCATATAAGAATCCAGAGAAGATTCAAATAATATTCATAGATAATCTGATCATAAATCCACAATTCATCGGATCTCAACAAACACACCACAAAAGAATATTACATCGGATAGATCTCCAAGAACATCGAGGAGAACATGGTATTGAGAATCAAAGAGGGAAAAGAAGATATCTAGCTACTAGCTATGGACCCGTAGGTCTGTGGTAAACTACTCACGCTTCATCGGAAGGGCAATAGAGTTGATGTACAAGCCCTCCATGATCGAATCCCCCTCCGACAGGATGTTGGAAAGGCCCCAAGATGGGATCTCACGGCTACAAAAGGTTATGGCGGCGGAAAAGTATTTTGGTGGACGCTTCTGTTGGTTTGGGAATATTTCTGAATTTATAGGCCAAAGATTAGGGTTGGAGGACTCCCATGGGGCCCACAAGCCAGCCCCCCCCAGGGCGCGCCCTGAGATCTTGTGGAGCCCTCGGTACTCTTCTGCCTTCCTCTCCAAGTTCTACGTGTGTCTTCTGGTCCAAGAAAAGTCACCGTAAAGTTTTATTCCGTTTGGACTCCGTTTGATATTCCTTTTCTGTAAAACTCAAAAACAAGGAAAAAACAGAAACTGGCACTGGCTCTGGGTTAATAAGTTAGTCCCAAAAAATAATATATAGAATATTAATGCATATAAAACATCGAAAACAGATAATATAATAGCATGGAACAATCAAAAATTATAGATATGTTGGAGACGTATCAAGCATCCCCAAGCTTAATTCCTGCTCGTCCTCGAGTAGGTAAATGATAAAAACAGAATTTTTGATGTGGAATGCTACCTAACATATTTATCCATGTAATTTTCTTTATTGTGTCATGAATATTCATATCCATAAGATTCAAAACAAAAGTTTAATATTGACATAAAAACAATAATACTTGAAGCATACTAATAAAGCAATCATGTCTTCTCAAAATAACATGGCCAAAGAAAGTTATCCCTATAAAATCATATAGTCTGGCTATGCTCCATCTTCATCACACAAAGTATTAAATCATGCACAACCCCGATGACAAGCCAAGCAATTGTTTCAAACTTTTGATGTTCTCAAACTTTTTCAACTTTCACGCAATACATGAGCGTGAGCCATGGATATAGCACTATGGGTGGAACAGAATATGGTGGTTGTGGAGAAGACAAAAAGAAGGAGATAGTCTCACATCAACTAGGCGTATTAACGGGCTATGGAGATGCCCATCAATAGATATCAATGTGAGTGAGTAGGGATTGCCATGCAACGGATGCACTAGAGCTATAAGTTTATGAAAGCTCAAAAAGTAACTAAGTGGGCGTGCATCCAGCTCGCTTGCTCACGAAGACCTAGGGCAATTTGAGGAAGCCCATCATTGGAATATACAAGCCGAGTTCTATAATGAAAAGTTCCCACTAGTATATGATGACAACATAGGAGACTCTCTATCATGAAGATCATGGTGCTACTTTGAAGCACAAGTGTGGTAAAAGGATAGTAGCATTGCCTCTTCTCTCTTTTCTCTCATTTTTTTACCTTTTTATTTGGGCTTCTTTGGCCTGTTTTATTTTTTTTAAGTCCAGAGACTCATCCCAACTTGTGAGGGAATCATAGCTTCCATCATCCTTTCCTCACATGGGACAATGCTCTAATAATGATGATAATCACACTTTTATTTACTTAAAACTCAAGAATTGCAACTTGATACTTAGAAAAAAAAATGACTATATATGAATGCCTCCAGCGGTGTACCGGGATGTGCAATGATCAAGAGTGGCATGTATAAAACACAAATACTATATCAACTACATGATCATGCAAAGCAATATGACAATGATGGAGCGTGTCATAATAAACGAAACGGTGGAAGTTGCATGGCAATATATCTCGGAATGGCTATGGAAATGCCATAATAGGTAGGTATGGTGGCTGTTTTGAGGAAGGATATATGGTGGGTGTAGTGCACCGGCGAAAGTTACGCGGTACTAGAGAGGCTAGCAATGATGGAAGGGTGAGAGTGCGTATAATCCATGGACTCAACATTAGTCATAAAGAACTCATATAATTATTGCAAAAGTCTATTAGCTATCAAAACAAAGTACTATGCGCGTGCTCCTAGGGGGATAGATTGGTAGGAAAAGACCATCGCTCGTTCCCGACCGCCACTCATAAGGAAGACAATCAATAAATAGATCATGCTCCGACTTCATCACATAAAGGTTCATCATACATTCATGCTATGTGAATCACAAATTTAACACAAGTATTTCTACCAATTCACAATTACTCACTAGCATGACTCTAATATCACCATCTTTATATCTCAAAACAATCATAAGGAATCAAACTTCTCATAGTATTCAATGCTCTTTATATGAAAGTTTTTATTATATCCCTCTTGGATGCCCATCATATTAGGACTAAATTCATAACCTATGCAAATTACCATGCTGTTTAGAGAGAATCTCAAAATAATATAAGTGAAGCAAGATAGTTCAACAATTTCTATAAAATAAAGCCACCGCCGTGCTCTAAAAAGATATAAGTGAAGCACTAGAGCAAAATTGCCTAGCTCAAAAGATATAAGTGAAGCACAAAGAGTATTCTAATAAATCACGATTCATGTGTGTCCCTCTCAAAAGGTGTGTACAACAAGAATGATTGTGATAAACTATAAAGCAAAGACTCATATCATACAAGACGCTCCAAGCAAAACACATAGCATGTGGTGAATAAAAATATAGCCTCAAGTAAATTTACCGATAGACAAAGATGAAAGAGGGAATACCATCCGGGGCATCCCCAAGCTTAGATGCTTGGTTGTCCTTGAATATTACCTTGGGGTGCCTTGGGCATCCCGAAGCTTAGGCTCTTGCCACTCCTTATTCCATAGTCCATCAAATCTTTACCCAAAACTTGAAAACTTCACAACACAAAACTCAACAGAAAACTCATGAGATCCGTTAGTATAAGAAAATAAATCACCACTTTTTGGTACTGTTGTGAACTCATTGTTTATTTATGTTGGTGTAATATCTACTGTATTCCAACTTCTTCATGGTTCATACCCCCCGATACTACCCATAGATTCATTAAAATAAGCAAACAACACATAGAAAATAGAATCTGTCAAAAGTAGATCAGTCTGTAGTAATATGTAAACTTCGTATACTTCTGTAACTCCAAAAATTCTAAAAAATTAGGAAAACAGAGGAAATTCATATATCAATCTTGTGTAAAAAATTCAGGATTTTATTGCGCTTCTGTGAATTATGAATATTATTTTACTGGGCACGGAAGTTTCTGTTTTTCAGCAAGATCAAATCAACGATATACCAAAGTATCCCAAAGGCTTTACTTGGCACAAACACTAATTAAAAACACCAAAACACAATTACTACAGAGGTAATAATGTGTATTTATTCAAGAACAGTAGCAAAAACAAAAAAATATAAAAATAAAATTGGGTTGCCTCCCAATAAGCGCTATTGTTTAACGCCCCTAGCTAGGCATAAAACATAGATCTAGGTATTGTCATCTTTCGTATGCAATCCATAAGTAGCTCCCATAATAGATTCATATGGCAACTTAATTTCCTTTCTTGGAAATTGTTCCATGCCCTTCCTTAACGGAAATTTAAATATAATGTTTCCTTCTTTCATATCAATAATTGCACCAATCGTTCTAAGAAAAGGTCTACCAAGAATAATAGGACATGTAGGATTGCAATCTATATCAAGCACAATGAAATCTACAGGCACATAATTCCTATTTTCAACAATAAGAACATCATTGATTCTTCCCATAGGTTTCTTAATAGTGGAATCCGCGAGATGCAAATTTAAAGAACAATTATCAAATTCAACAAAACCTAGCACATCACATAAAGTTTTGGGAATCGTGAAAACGCTAGCACCCAAATCACACAAAGCATGGCACTCCTAATCTTTAATTTTAATCTTAATAGTAGGTTCCCACTCATCATAAAGCTTTCTAGGGATAGAAACTTCCAACTCAAGTTTTTCTTCAAAATATTTCATCATAGCATCAACGATATGTTTAGTAAAAGTTTTATTTTGATTATACGCATGAGGAGAATTCAACATGGATTTCAACAAGGAAATACAATCTATCAAAGAACAATTATCATAATTGAAATCCTTGAAATCCAAAAGAGTGGGTTCATTGCTACTTACAGTTTTGACCTCTCCACTCCCACTTTTATCAATTTTTGCATTGAGATCTATAAACTCCGAATCATTGGGACGCCTTCTAGCTAAAGTAGACTCATCTCCAGTCCCATCTTTATCAAGATTTATATTAGAAAACAAAGATTAAATAGGGGTCACACCAATCACTTTAAGATCTTCATCATTATTTTCACAAGAAATCAAAGAACACACTTTAACAAACCATTCTCGCTTAGCACGCATCCTAACGGTTCTTTCTTTACATTCATCAATAGAAATTCTCATAGCTTTTAGAGACTCATTAATATCATGCTTGGGTGGAATAGATCTAATTTTCAAAGAATCAATCTCAAGAGAAATTCTATCCATGTTCCTAGCCAAATCATCAATCTTAAGCAATTTTTCTTCAACCATAGCATTAAAATTGTTTTGAGAACTAATAGATTCTTTGCTTTAATTTGGATTTCTGCTTGCTGTCTTCAAGTGCTCTTGTAAATAAAATTAATTCTCCAACTCTTATGCTTCCTTCTCTTGCTCTAAAACTTTGCCCAATGATCATGCCATGTGTACAGGACAGAAAAGTATTTTCATCTACAAATAATTTGGCCAAACATTATTTTCTGAATTAGATTTTCCAAAAAACCCCTTACTTTAGGCATGAACTACAAGTACCTAAGTTGGGATGTGAAAAAACTTTGAAAAATAATACTTGAATCCTATCAGCTATAGGACTCCCCAAACCCACAAAAATATTATTTTAAAAGTTATTTTGCTATTTTATTTAAGGGCTTTTTTCCTAAGGCCGGAAATGGTCTTTAATAGGATAAAATTATTTTAATGTTTAAAAAACGTTTGAGAAAATTTAGGGAGACTCAATGGAAATATATTTCCATATAAAGAGTTTCAACACATGGTCATGTTCAAAATATTGGACAAATACCTCAAAAATCCTTTCTGGATATTTCAAGCTTTTGAAATATTTACAAAGGAAATTTTCTCAATAAATTCCAAGAAACTTCTGTCATGTCACAACTGCCCTATTTGATGATCTTGCCAAGTTTCATGTGAAGCAAAGCAATAGCTCCATCAAAGCATCTCAAAACCCTTTTTGTTCATTTCCAAGTTTAAATAACTTTGCACTGTCAAGTTTCACCAAATATGCTCCAATTTGGTACACTTGCTCATTTCACCTAGTGATTCATCTAGGCCAAGTGGTTCAAGAAGGAGAACAGTGCAACTTGGTCAAAGCTTGCCAAAACCCCTTCTGACGAAATCTATGGATGAAATAGTTTATGTTGTGAACTTTCCCCAAATGAGCTATAAATTTGTCCACTAGCTCAAATTGACCCCAAACCAATTCCTGTTAATTTTCAAAGCCATTGGATTCCTCTAGCTACCCCAAGTCATCACCAAACACCTTCTGCCACAATTCTGTGATCAATGATTGAAGCATCAAATGAGTTCTCCTTGAGTTCAAATTTTTACGAGAGCTCTCCCTAGTCACCCTCTACCTCTGGTAAAAGTTGCAATGCCACGGCTCAATAATTGGTGGGTGGAACCCATCCATCTCTCCTCTGGACAGTCCCTCTCTCTCTCTCTCTCTCTCTCTCTCTCTCTCTCTCTCTCTCTCTCCCTTGCTCGTTCACATGTTAGTCGCGACTTATTTTCCAAATTGAAAGATGTCCGCAAAAATAAAAAAGCAACATTAGTTGTGAGACTAAACAATTAGTACAAACTTAATTGGTCTCAATACTAAAGCTAACTTCCAAAAATATTTTGTCAAAATGTAATACAAATGAGATGTTTTTTTGAAGAGCTCGTTGCGAGGAACCTAAAAGTAAAAAAAAAAAACTCCTACACCTGGTTTAGTAGTTATTGCATTTTGAATTTACAAAAATGGAATTCAAATGCACGAGTTGCTTCACTACTAACATTTGCGTACCGTACCAAGATTGAAAGTTGTTTGCATGGGACAAGTGTGGGAACCATGCCATGCATGAATGTATAGAATGTTAGGTTGGTGGCATTTTCCTAAAAAGGGTGCGTGCTAGTTTAGTAAATTTAAATGGAAAGCTTTTGCTTGCTGTAAGCAGGTCCGTAGACAAATTAGACAAGAAATATTTTAGGCCACGTGTTGTTTCCATGGCAAAACCACCCAATGCGCTCGACCCATCAAACAAGTTGGTTATGATGACCAACATATATAAGAAAAACGTTGTCGCCAAAAATTGGTAGCAGGAAGCTCTAACATACAATGGATACGAAGCAGAGCGTCGCGGCGGTGGTGAAGCCGTCGTTGGATGGCGGTGCCCCGGCCACGGCGTCGTTCCGTCTCCGCAACGGCAGCCTCAACTCGGTTCGCCTCCGCCGGGTATTCGACCTGTTCGACAAGAACGGCGACGGTCAGATCACGGTCGACGAGCTGGCGCAGGCGCTGGATTCACTGGGGCTCGTCGCCGACCGCGAGGGCCTGGCCTCCACCGTGGGCGCATACGTCCCCGAGGGCGCGGCGGGGCTTCGTTTCCAGGACTTCGAGTGCCTCCACCGTGAGCTGGGTGACGCGCTCTTCGGCGCGCTGGACGACGTGCCTGAGGATGGCGAGGCCGGCGCGGGCGGGGACGAGGAGGAGATGAAGGAGGCGTTCAAGGTGTTCGACGTGGACGGCGACGGCTTCATCTCGGCAACCGAGCTGCAGGAGGTGCTCAAGAAGCTGGGCCTCCCCGAGGGCGGCAGCCTCGCCACCGTGCGCCAGATGATTTGCAACGTCGACCGTAACAGCGACGGCCGCGTCGACTTTGGGGAGTTCAAGTGCATGATGAAGGGGATCACGGTGTGGGGCGCGTGACCATCGAAACCAATCCGATCGCACGCTGCAACAAATCGCGCATCGTCTCGTTCATGGGTGGTGATCAGAATCGGTTTCCGTCGATCAAAAATTGGTTGCTATGTACATGTGCTTATATCTTTTATTCATGCGTCCTTCACTAATTAGTCAGTTTAGTGGTGCTCGCCAGGATAATCATTCCCATCTTCCAATTATGGGCAATTTATATTTCTAATACTAAATTGTACCATGAGATGGGACCAAGGAAAACATTTTCGCCTAAATTGCGACGAAATTTGAGAATACTGATTCTTCGCTTAAGGCCCACAAAGGGAAAATGTAATTATGTGTACATGCATATATAAAACCTTCTCCGAAAATTACCAAAATTCATACTTGTAAGTTTTAGAAAATACACAAGAAAATTAACGCATGTAGTTATAAATGTTTGTAAGAAATTATGATCATTTATGACCCACGAGGAAATCACAAACAAGTCATTTTATGATTTCCCCGGAGGATGCAAATGCTCATATTATTATTTTTCAGTAATTTAAGAGTGAATTTCTATTTGTCCTCTACATGCATGATATTTTTCATAATTTTGCAAGACTTGCGGATCTACAGTTCTACACTAAGTTTCTAAAGTTTGGTCAACATATCAAGACTTTAAAAACCTACTATTAGCTAAAAAGAGCTATTTTCAACAATGTTTGAGTAATTTCAAAAACCTCGTCATCGTAAATACCAGACATCCGTCATAGATACAGATATTTTTTGAACCATGAATGTAAGATAATTACATCTAGAATACCATCATGGTAGATATAGGTTCAGGAGAGAGGAGGATAGGAGATGCGAGGAGAGGGACAATAGGTGTCAGGAGGATTGGCGTAGCAATGAGGAGCAGCGTAGGCGTGAGGAGGAGGCATGGCGCGAGGAGGAGCGCCGCCAACAGGAGGCTAGGGAGGCTGAGAATGAACAGGAAGTTGGCGCTGCTTCGGTAGGAAGAGGAGCTTGATGCACTGGAGCGTGCTTTGACTGAACACCAGCGCAAGGAGGAGGTTAGTGCTAGCCAGGACAGACGGAGACACCGGCCTGAGTTGCGGGCTGCTGCACCTACTACCAGGAGTACTGCCTCTGTAACTAGGTCAGTTTCTGTAGCGGTTGACAAGGGAACTAGAGGGAGTAAAGGGATTGAATCTAGTGTAGCACCAAGCTATAATTATGTCACTTTGGATGCCAATGTTGATTCTCATAAACGTGGCCACGAGGGCTTGCATGTGTCTAATAATGTTGTCATGCTAGTAGTTAAATTGACAAGGACTTGGCTCTGAAAAAATGGAGCTCCAGTCATGACATCCACCCCTTTGCCGTGTGATGGTTGTGGGCTAGGTCATGAGGTTGCAAAATGTCCGAAGAAAAATGTTGGAATTTGCGCAACTGGTATTTAAATTCTACTCAATTCTAGAAGTGATTTATGAAACCATCAATTACATAAAGCATTTGTCAAGATTCTACAAGGTAAAGTCTTTGGAAAGTAAGCTGAGCATGAATTTGATGTGTGGGCCCACTCAGTGGGGAATGGGGATCAAGTGGAGTTCTATGATAAACCCGTTTCTGAAACTTCAATTCATTGTCAGGATCCCCAATGCTCACGCCCTAGAAGGTCTAGACACTTTGGGAACCTGCCAATGAAAACAATAAAGGTATGTGGGGGGGGGGGGGGGGCATGGAGATCTCAAAGGGGATTGTAGATTTAGAACCAATAGGTTTCCTAGAAGAATCATGGTTTAGGATCAAACGGACTCCCATGAAATTCAGGAACAAGAAAACAGTGTTCAGAGTACTATGGTGGGCAAGCCTTTGGCTCTGTACGCAAACACTCTAAAGACTTTTACATATGTTAGAGTCAAGTTTGGATGCTTAGATGCAGGACTGGTGCCAACTGCTAAGGTTGGGAAAATTGGGTGGAGCCGTATATGAATTTCAATATACTAGAAAAGTGCTTGGAAGTAACTATGCAGTGGCAATGCTCATGACATTAAAAACAGTGATGACGAGTCTACCCAAGGGCAAAAAACAAAAGGAAAAAAATCAATGAGAAAGCTACACATGGAAAATGATGCTAATCTTAAGTCAAGTAGTGAAACTGATGTTGGCAGAACAGGTTTCATGCAAGATGCAAGGACATCAAACAGGCAAAGTTATGGAGGGCTGACAGTGATTGATGAGGGGGTTGTTGGGGAAGAGAAAGCCTCTGAAGAAGAGATCTCCTTTGGGGTTAGAGTGCAACCTTCTTTCAAGGGGGAGTGTGGGCCCATCCAACAGCAGTAAAAAATAATCGGTATTAATTTCTAAAGGATCCATGGGACATAATATTAAGGTGTTGCTGAACTCCAACATGTTCATTTGGATGTGGTTAGAGCTTTGGCACCACCTAGCCTTGCTCTGGGTGGTGTTGTCAATCTTGGTGATGGGCCCTCCTTCCAAAATTAACTTGTGAAGATATGTTGATGACACCCTTGTAATAGCCCGCGCCTCCCCTAAAACTGCTTTAAATCTGAAGGACATCCTTACTGGCGTTGCCTCTGCCACCATCCTAAACCTTAACTTCTTTAAAAAAACACCTTTTGTGCCATGAACACCTTGCTAGGTGTTGCACATGAAATTGCTAACACTCTAGACTGGCTCATTGTAGCCTTCCCTCAAATATACTTGGGACTTCTACTATGTCCCACTGGGCTGCCTGCCGCCCAATGCTTTTCTCCCCATTATAGAATGATGCCAAAAAATTCTCCCTGTCTCGTGCATAGACTTATTTCAAAGGGCGACCATCTAATTTTAAGAGTATTAAAGTGGCTAAGCAGGGGCGTCTCTAGTGCCTTTGTAGTTCTAGCTGCCAGCTCTTCAGTCAGCGACACGTGTCTGGTTTTTTCTCCGGTTAATTCTGGTTTCTTAACACAGTTCACTTTTGGTTTTATACTTCGCTTAGACCACTGAAAAAGTAGTACCCTATAGCACCGCTAATAGCATGCTCTGGCGTTCTGAGCTTTTTCTCCGGTTAACTTTGGTTTTTTTAACACAGTTCACTCCCGGTTTTGTATTTTTTAGAACACTGAAAAAACCTAGAACCGCTAATAGTACGCTCTAGCATTCTCAGCAATGCCTCTCTATATAATTCCATGTACATAAGCGACATGTGTCTGGATTTTTCTCTGGCCCACTCTGAATTTTTTTACACAATCACTCTTAGTTTTGTAGTGTGTTTAGACCACTGAACCGGTTTTGTACTTTTTAGACAACTAAAAAATAGCATGTACTAGCATTCTGAGCAATGCCTCGCTACATAATTCCATGTACATAGTGTGTCCGGTTTTTCCTCTGGCCCACCCCCAGTTTTGTAGTGTGTTCAGACCACCGAAAAAATTACACTATAGCACCGCTAATAGCACGCTCTAACGTTTTTCCTTCAGTTCACAATTGTTTTCGAACATAGTTCACTCCCGGTTTATATTGTGTTTAGACCAAGTTAAAAAAATAGCATGCTCTGGCGTTCTGATCAATACCTTATTAGATAATTCTGTGTACATAATCGATGTGTGTCTGGTTTTTCCTTTGGCTCACCGTGGTTTTTTTACATAGTTCACTCTCGCCTTTGTAGTGTGTTTAGACCACTGAAAAATAGCACACTACAACATCGCTAATAGCACGCTCTAGCGTTCTAAGAAATGCCTTGCTAAATAAATCAATGTACAATTTCTCACTAATTGTGCATTTTAAATATAACACTATTTTACTATATCGCGCTAAATTTTTCATTGGTTTAGACTAGACTAGATGTTTCTCATGGACTCCAGAAACTCCGCAGGTCCCATCCTATCACGTTATCCCCTCGCATCGATCTGGCGCAACCGCGTCTTCTTCTCTTCTTCATCCTCCTAGTTTAGATCCATCCCTCCCAATGCATCAGAAGTGGCGACTCTCCCGCGGCCGTCCAACGACACCCCGCCTCTTCCCATAAAAGCAAAGCACCGCGTGCCCCCGACCTTGCCCACACCACCACACCTACCCTAGCTGGCTATGGGAGCCAGCGACCACCGACATGGATTTCTTGGCATGGGTTGCATAGCATGGCCTCACATCCGACCTCACCATCACACTCTCTGTGCCAATGCTCTCCCCGCTGGCCGCAAGAGATCAATGAACGTCAAAGAGAACAAAATAAATTCAGAGCATGTTTGCGTTTTCGCTTGCACACTAGCTGCTTGCACTTTAGAAGGAAAAAATTGTGCCAACTCAAACAGGCCCAACAAACCGGATTGAACAACTCACGCTGACTCAAATAATATATAACAACAAGCTAAGTCATTAATATTTCTAAAAAAACTAAGTCATTAGTTGATGTTAGATAAACCCCTAAAAAAGTTGATTTTAAAAATTACAGATCGTTCAAACATACACACACATAGTTGGCCGAAGGCCACAGGCTCACATGCACACACATCCGACACAACCACACGCAAGCCCCACTCGCATCCATTCCAGACAACTAGGGATGTAAACGGCGATTTCTGTGCAACCAGCTCGACCTAAACACCGTTGTTGATGAGAATATGACTACCTTGGATATGACCAAAAATATTGCATACATGTATATTTGTGAGGTGATTTCTAATGCAAATTATGCAATAATTTATTTATGTCATCCAGGACAAAAATACTTCACAAACTTTTGTCTCATGTCTAATTGTAGGTGTATGGGACATTTATACAATCCACATATGAAGATAAGGGGAAAAGAGAAATTTATGTGATGTTCAAAAAGTCCTCTCACGTCACTTTTGGGCCAAGAGAAGATAGAGTCCAAGTCTCTCACGTTCTGGATTCAGATTCAGACTGCACAGACATACCTGACTCAAAACGCCAAGAACTCTTTCATACAGACTCCAAATTGGGTGATTCTTTTTTTGTTGGAAAGTAGATTTCGTGCTCTTCCAATCCAATTGGATTCACCTTCAAATTCATCCGGAGCGTTGAGATATCGATGAAACAATCTGACGCTGCAACAGAATCCGAGTCAAACTACAAGTCCAAAGGTGTTGCATCACCTCCACTTGGGCCCATGAGCCTTGTATGACCTACGGTTAGTTTTAGGATGCCTTGGGACGTCCTCCCACCTCCTTGGTCGTCACCCCTTGCTCCTATATAAGTAGATCCATCTAGTAGCTTTTTCCTCGGGTTTTATTTAGTTAAAAGTTAGCCATCGCTGCAACTTCGTATACTTTGTTTGTGTCCAACGAGCAGACCAAGACCGCTTATGAAACCCCACTTTTATCAATACTTCATCCATATTCGCAATATTCAGATTTCTTATTCATATTGTTGCTTGTTCTTCGATTGCTTGCAGGAATAGACCTTCGTGGTCAGGTTGATCGTGCTCCGGCGTGGTCAATAACCTCTCGGAGTTGGTTTAGCGGTTGTTAAGGTGTCGGATCATCAAAGTCTACTCCATCAAAAATGATAGCCACCATCTCATCGAAAGACGGGACGCCTTTGCCTCTATCTAGTGGTATCAGAGCGTTTATTCAACATTGCATCTCTGAATTGATTATTGCTAATCTTTTGCTACCAAATATTTAAGCCTTCCAAGCTCCACATATTTCTACACTATGTATACGTACGTTCCCCTGGCAGTCATTTTACTCAATCTTCCGAGTTATTTGACACCGCTGGTTGCCTGTCACCACCTGCTGCATGGTAAGAACTTTTAAGATATTGATATTTGCTATACTATGAGCGTTTTACCACCGCATCCTAGTAGTTCATAGGAACATTATTCTCGGATTTTGTTTCTTGTTTTCTACTAACTATGGCAGTTCCTGGAGTTGTTAGTTCTTGGGCTTCGTCGATCGTGGGAGATTTGCCATCACCTAAGAAAATACAACAACCTCACAAGAGGAGCAACAACATCAGAATGCACATAATCAGGTTAATGTTTCATGCCACCATTTACTGGTCGTTTTAGGCCTGATTTATATATTGAATGGGAGTACACAATAAATGCTATATTTGTTTCCCATAATTTTGATGAGTGTGGAAAATTTCAAGCTGCGGTTAGTACTTTCGGTAGCTTTGCTTTAGTTTGGTGGAGTGAATATTGTCGGTTAAACCCTGATTTTATACCTACTACTTGGGATGATTTAAAACTTGTCATGAAGATAGATTCGTTGATGTTTATTATACTCATGGCATGATTAAAAAATTACAACACTTAAAACAAGGCACTGACACAGTAACAAAATATTATGATGATTTACAAACTACTCCCTCCGTCCCATAATATAAGAACGTTTTTGACACTACATTAGTGTAAAAAACGTTCTTATATTATGGGATGGAGGGAGTACATTGTTACACTCATTTTTATAAGAAAGTGAAGAAGATTTTATAGATAGATTTTGGGGAGGATTAAACCGTGATATTCAAGACATACTAATTCATGAAGAGTGTTATCCTATGGACCATTTGTTTCTTGCTTGCAAAGCTGAACAGGAAATAAAACGACGTGTTGCCCACAAGGAGAACAAGCACACGGTGCACATTCCAAGTGTTGATACAGATGTTTCTTGAACTAATAGGCGTACTATGACAACCACATCCGTTGCTGCGAGGACTACATCATCTCTACCATGTGACACATCACCACCAAGAGTGCCTACATCGTCTGAGTTGATCATAAGAGGTAGTGACAAAGGTACAGATTTTCCACTTTCACATGAGAATGATGCATGCCTAGTTAACTTGAATACATCATGGGTTGAGTTACCTATTGATTTGAGCACACTAGCTATTTTAGAGAATCGTGTTACTGTCATGAATGTGTCATGTGATCAAACAGTTGAAGTACCAACAATTTTGAGTGCACCCGATGAATTAACTGTTGATGTAAAAGAACCAATGTTAAATCATTTTGATATGACCTCTAATCTTGGTGTCAAATGTTTGCTTATTTAAGCATGTTGTAGCATGTAATTTGATGCCAGTAAGGTTTATTCACCAATGTTGGGATGGTTTAATGATGAACATTGTCAATCCTTTTATATGAATAAGAGCTTCACTTATATGTGCAAATTGAGTTGCAATATTTTCATGCCTTCTACTACTTGTGATAATATTTTGGCTTTAAATTTTATAAACTATGAAAGTTACTCATGTATACATGTGTCATATATGCAAAAATCAAGGGAAGTAAAAAAATGGATGACATATACATATACAACATGTACACCTTGTCTCTTTTGTTAGCCACATTTCAGATTAAGCAACGCCGAGGACGGCTTTGTTTTTAAAAAGGGGAGGATGATGAGAACATGACTACCTTGGATATGACCAAAAATATTGCATATATATTTGTGAGGTGATTTCTAATGCAAACTATGCAATAATTTATTTATGTCATCCAGGACAAAAATACTTCACAAACTTTTGTCTCATGTCTAATTGTAGGTGTATGGGACATTTGTACAATCCACATATCAAGATAAGGGGAAAAGAGAAGTTTATGTGTTGTTCAAAAAGTCCTCTCACGTCACTTTTGGGTCAAGAGAAGATAGAGTCCAAGTCTCTCACGTTCTGGATTCAGATTCGGACTGCACAGACATACCTGACTTAAAACGCCAAGAACTCTTTCATACAAACTCCAAATTGGGTGATTCTTTTTTGTTGGAAAGTAGATTTCGTGCTCTTCCAACCCAATTGGATTCACCTTCAAATTCATCCGGAGCGTTGAGATATCGACGAAACAATCTGACGCTGCAACAGAATCCGAGTCAAACTACAAGTCCAAAGGTGTTGCATCACCTCCACTTGGGCCCATGAGCCTTGTACGACCTACGGTTAGTTTTAGGCTGCCTTGGGACGTCATCCCACCTCCTTGGCCGTCACCCCTTGCTCCTATATAAGTAGATCCATCTAGTAGCTTTTTCCTCGGGTTTTATTTAGTTAAAAGTTAGCCATCGCTGCAACTTCGTGTACTTTGTTTGTGTCCAACGAGCAGACCAAGACCGCTTATGAAACCCCACTTTTATCAATACTTCATCCATATTCGCAATATTCAGATTTCTTATTCATATTGTTGCTTGTTCTTCGATTGCTTGCAGGAATAGACCTTCGTGGTCAGGTTGATCGTGCTCCGGCGTGGTCAATAACCTCTCGGAGTTGGTTTAGCGATTGCTAAGGTGCAACGTCGTGCACGTTTGTAGTTGGATCGTCAAAGTCTACTCCATGAAAAACGATAGCCACCATCTCATCGAAAGACGGGACACCTTTGCCTCTATCAGTTGTCGTCCCTTCTCTCATTGTAAAATAAAAACACTGTGCATGCACACACATGCTCCAACACGAGCATGGCTTGCCGCCGCGCCTCTGCCTGCTAGTTTTACTTTCTATTGTACTCCCTCCATTCCCTTATACAAGGCCACTATGAAAAATACATTTTGCATCAATACAAGGCCACTAACAGTAACCGAGACAAAATTTAATGACGTTTTCTCGTACTAGCAACTTGTTTAATACTTGCATGCATGTAGTCATAATGGCACTGCGCTATTTCCTTCTCATTCCTTCTTTGCATGCATGCGGACGTATTAATGATCCCAGTTAACAAGAAGAAAAGTTGGCTTGTAAAGTAGTCATTAAATTTTACCTAGGTACCTGTAATTTGAGTTTGTGGCCTTGTATAAGGGAATGGAGGGAGTAATAGATTCTTCAACTATTTCTTTTTATATCTGTTTTCCAAATACCTTAAAATGTGCTAAGAACTATCGATGCCTTCTGTCACGATTTGTTTTGGGCCGTTGAGGAAATGTGTACACGTCTCAATACTTAACTGCTTGGAAGAATGTTTGTAAACTGAAAAATATTGGTGGCTTGGGCCTCAAAAGAATCACCTTCTTAAGAAACTTGCAGTCAAGTCACTCTCCCATGAATCCCCATCTTGGTTTGAATGGATTGACCTACAACACCCCCAATACCTTTGTTGCCTCTCACAACAACACCTCATTCCTCTGCAAAACCATTAACACACATATTCCCTCACTCCTTCAACTCCCCTCTGTCCTAACAGCTTCGGGCACTCATACCTACTTTTGGCTAGACACTCGTCAAACACATTTAGCCATCACCTTTCCCATCCTCTTTACCCACACTACAAATTGTTTCGCCAGAGTGGCAACCATAATTAACTATGGTTTAGAGAAATGCATGCAGAACCGTCTATGTAATGTTGCATTAGTAGAACTGGCTTCTCTCTCATCTTTGTTCCAGGATTTTCAGCTATCCTCGGATCATGATGTGTGCTTCCTCCAAGGCGGCCAAGCCTTCTCCACCTGGTCGGCATACGGTCTCGTTATGAGAGAGGAGGATATCAACACGCATGCTATTTGGTCCACCTAGATCCCCAACCGAGTCAAGATTTTTGCATAGCTTATATTTAGAGACAAGCTCAACTCCAAGGCTAACCTTCACCACAAGCACATTGTGGGTGATGCCCTATGCCCAAGATGCGGGCATACTCATGATGCTTCCATATCTTCATCATATTCCCACATGTAGACAGCATGTGGCAACGGATTGGCATCACTCCCCCTCATTGCATCGACAACCTATGGGCATGTCAGATGCCCATCGGACTAGACCTCTCCATTTTGTTCTTCAGCAAGATCGATCTCCATAGCTCCACCCACTCCATGACTTATTATTGAGGATTTGGTCATGCGGTCGCCCCCGGCTAAAGAAGGCGGCTCAAAGGGGGGTTGCCTTCTCGTGGCGGCCATACCTAGATGCACGATCCCTTCTGCTACTGTAATCGTTTGTATATATTCAATTGGGGGACTCCCCCGCGTGATTTCTAAAAAGAATAGCCTCCACTGGCTTCAGCTTCTACATGCCCGTCGATCTCAGAACAAGTTGTGGTGAAGCAAATTTGCTACATCACATGTTGCTCGACTGTGCGCGACTGTCAGTCTCCCTGGCACTAGAGAGATTTCCACCCATTGATGCTTGATGTTGAACTTAGCTTCCTGTTGCCTCGCACACGTAAACCATCTCGCTCTCAAATGTGCAGGTGGTATTTAGTACTATGACACTTGCTTCCTTCTCAAACTCGGTGACTCTGTGAGGAGCTTATAACCACACACTGTCTCACCTACCATCGGCATCTAGTGCGCAAGCATGGTTGAGTATCTCATTTCTTTTTTCGGAAGTACCCCCAGGCGTACCATAGCTTTATAGAAGGCAGATTTGAATTACAGGAGCACTACCACTCGCTGCGAACAACGAGTGTAGCAAGAACACCACACCACACCCGAGCAAGTCTACAGACAGCTAGCAACAACCAAACAAAACTACAAGCAAAGAGCATGTCCTAACTGAGAACAACACTGCGTCACGACCAACGCCGGGCACCTCCGAAGACCACCAACAACCCCTGGACTTCGCTCGTCAACGCACCATACACCCTTGTATGCCTAAAGGAGGTGGCAAGTGGATCGCAGGACTTGCTCAGAATCGAGGAGGACACCGTCTTGGAAACACCGTCGATGGTCGTATATAGCATCGCCGGAGATCAATATAGGACCACGGCGAACACCAGAGGAGAGCCAAAAGGGACCAAGCCGTGCCTCCAACCACAATGCTCCCAACACCGATCCAACACTGAATCAAGGCTTTCGCCAGGAGACAACACCAACTCCAAACGAGCGAGAAAAAATGCGAGCGCATCTCTCCAAGGGAGGGAACAACACCCACGGGCGCCATCATCGCCGACCCGGCAAAAGCCCTGCAAATTTTCATCCGATCGTCGCACCTCACCACACCTCGAAGGATTTGGTCAGCACCGCCCATGTAGACTCGCACCGCCGCCGCCGCAACACCTTGCCAGCACCGCCCATGTAGACTCGCACTGCCGCCACCGCAATGCCGAAGACCGCCGAAAGATCACACGGCCGAGAGAAACGCAGCCCACCCAACACCTCCGACCTGGCCGAAGAACATGCAGCCACTCCACACCTCTGGCAAGGGCCGCCACCGCAACACCTTGCCAGCACCGCCCATGTAGACTCGCACCGCTGCCACCGCAACGCCGAAGACCGCCGAAAGATCACACGGCCGAGAGAAACGCAGCCCACCCAACACCTCCGACCTGGCCGAAGAACAGCAGCCACTCCACACCTCTGGCAAGGGCCAGGACCATCCGTGACGGCCGTCACCCACTCCAAGGGACGGCCTTGCAACGACCCCAGCACCTAGGGCCCCAGTATCTCATTTCTACGAATCAGTTTCGAATACTTGGGAAAAATGAATTGGAAGCTACAGGTTAGGTATATTTTCTTAAAATTGATACGGTCAAGGACAGCTTGGCATGAGCGGTTCGCTATGTCACAAAACAAAACAATGATACGGCCAAGGGAATCAAAGGCAGATAGCTGAAATCATTTGATGCCTGGAATATACATACATACATACATACATGATCATCGTTGCCGAGTTTGTGGATCACTTGCTCTTAGAAAGAACAAAAAAGGGAACATGAACATTCCTTAACAGCTTACTGCGCAAGACAGGCAATTACCCAATGCATGCAAGTTGAAGAAAATCAGCTTATGCTATTACAGATGTATACAACTGATACGAAATCTGTAGTACATCGATAAATCGCTCATTATCAGCTTGATAGCACCTCCTCAATGGTGACGAAACGGCCTTTCTCGATCGACAATTGGCCAGCCACACCAATTGCAACAGATAGTAAGCCGTCATCCAAGCTGATAGCTGGGCTACATGCACCTTGTGCCCTGATGGCAGACAGGAAATTCAGGTGCTCCAAGTAGCTAGATCCATGGTGAAGCCCCTGGTACCTAAGCAATGTATGTACAGCTCGTTAGATACTACTCCCTCCGTTCGGAATTACTTGTCACAAAAATGGATGTATCTACAACTAAAATACATCTAGATACATTCATTTCTTGGACGAGTAATTCCGAACGGAGGGAGTACTCTACATGGTAATTTCATGGTAAACCACTCGCCCTAAAGTACAGGAAGGAGTTTTTATTAAAAGCTAGTAGAATGTCTGAAGTCTCAAACCTAAACCAGTTCTATTTCTTGAAAAATCACTATTACAATAGGAGTTGTATCTCCCATCAGAAGAATCTAATATTTTCTTAATATTTTGCTATTGAAATGTTAAGATCCGGAAAACATTGATATATTGTGACAAAGTAGTACATACTTGATTCGTTCATCTTCGGCCTTTACCGTTACAACTCCATCTCTGCCTCCTGCTCGCTTTCCAACCCTCACAACGCCCTCTGGAACAAAAGCCTCGCCCTGTTTGAAAATTCATATTACAAACAGATACTCCATAAATTGAATTGATATACAAGCCTTACATGTCTAGACTCAGGAGTGCCTAAAGTATGACCTTTTAATCCTACACATGCAATTAACATTCTAAGAGGCTATAGCTAGCACATGGGTTGGGAAGACACGCAGGTCCATTGTCCTGAAGAAAAGAAACACCCACAGCACTTGCCCCTCACTCCGATGCAACAATTTGAAGCAAGTTTCGTGAAATCCTAGTGATGGGAGAAACGGAGCATCGGTTTCACGAACAGCTTGAACTTCGCTTCACGACGCCTCCCTTTCTTAGTTGATCCCACCATGTGATAACTGTGTCATGGCTCGTGACATTTGTCTCCTTTCAAGTTCTTAGTTTTGCACAAAGCTAACCCTTTTTTGAGGTGCTACAGTTATCTCCAAGGATTGCGGTAAATATTGATGATTCATTCATAGTAGATTCACCAGTGAACTACAGCCTCTCTGAAGACCAGGCATGCAAAAGGACTAAGCCTAGAGGATGCAATATTACGCAGACAGGTCCCACATTTGATACGGTTCGTACTACATCTGATACGCATCAAATGTAGAGATGCATGTGATATATCACCAAGGACCATTGACGATTCATTCATAATAGATCCACCAGTGAGCTGAGGTGGGGGTAAAGGTCCAAGGACCTGTACTACCTTATAACTCTTTGAGCTAAGAGATGACATTAATATTAAAACTAAGCCTCAGAGCCTGTCTTACTAGTCAGGGACGAGCCCTCTCGCACCGTCCTTGGACCTTTACCCCTACCTCTATCACCAAAGACCATTACTGAGTTGTGAATTGGCAAAGCCTATGTACAGCCAGTGTATATAACGGCATACTCGTATTTGGCTATAACTTTGTGAAAATCAACACCATTTCATGACTGGGAAACGTATTATGTGTCTCCAACAACCATAGAACAAATAATCCCTGTTTCACTTAAATGTGAACATATCTGGGGTTGTACCTTTCCAGTGTCACCAACAACAGAAATTTCCTGCTCATTTTTACTGCCTTCAGCAAACATGCAGAGATCAAGCATGCCACGACAGCCATTATCGAATTCTACGATCACATATGCATTATCAATTATATCTGGTACCTGCATCCAGAGAGAATTTTTAGGAATCAAGCGCCACTGTTTTAACTGAAACATGTCTACTAATATTATAATCAGAAGAGCTCAAAAATTGTATGATAGCTTGAAATAAATATATTGTAGTCACTTGGCGAGTTCTAATTCCATCCAGTATTCCATAAATCCCAGAATAGAACATATTAATAAGGAATCCTTATCATGCACTACTACTTCAGCATGCATATTTTTTAACTCGCAAGACCATAATGAGTAGCACAGTGAAAGGAGAGAGCTTGTAGTCAATGAACCTGACCTTTCCATCATAAACCTCATCCTTATGGTTAACATCAATAGCTCCAGAGGCCATCACACGAACAGGGTTCGCATCTGCAAACAATCTTATCAAATCAAAAAAGTGGCAGCACTTCTCAACCAGAGTTCCCCCACTGTTGTAATTAAACCTATTCCAGTTTTTCACCTGCAAGGGTTTTAGCAGTTACACACACAAGGAAATTATTAATTATTACAAGTATCATAGATTGGGTTCCCGTACCTTAACAAGGAAAGGAAACCGGTGTTCACGGATAGCCACCATTCTGACCTGCCCTAGTGTGCCACTTTTAACAATATCTATCAGCTTAGCCACCGGCGGCATATACCGGTATTCTAATCCGACTTGCACGAGTATGTCTGGCCTATGTTTGGCAGCCTCTATGACCTATACCAAAACTTCAGATATCAAAATGAATAAGCTTGCAGAGATTCGGTGGACTGACGAACCGTAATCGTTGATTTTAATAGATCCCTTAAATGGTTAATTATACAGTAGTTTCTCCTCGTATATCAGAAAGGTATATTTTACTTTACAGCAGTTAACAAGCACATTGCATAGCACATCCCTGACCAGAATATGACCTCACCTTCTCGCAGTCCTGTACAGTGGTGCACAGAGGCTTCTCAACAAGAACATGGTGCGGCTTGGCATAACCAATGATGTCCATGAGTATCTCAGAGTGTGTCATGTTTGGCGACGACACAACAACGGCGTCACAGAGCCCGCTGTCCAGCAACTCGCGGTGACCTGAAAATGTCTTGAAACCTTCTAGTTTTCAGGATTTGGTAACCAACCAGAAACACGCACAATTGCACGGTACATACAGTCTATAATCTGCAGTCTAAGTATTTGCGGAACAGCTAGTATTTTGAACATTGTTGCCATGCACCTAATATTTCCAACCAAATATAGTTGGGATAGAATCAAAGTACTAAACCACGGTAGACTACAGAACACTACTCCCTCCCTCCCATAATGTAATACCTTTTTTGACACTAGTGTAGCTGATTATGTATGACTGGCTCTACATTCTACAACCAGCAAGGCGGCGGCGATATGTACTATCATATTCAGGGTGACTGGAGGCTGTGGCAGGTACCTGGGGAGGTGGCAGGCCAAGCTCCGCAGCGAGGCGGAGGCCAAGGAGGAGGGACTCCGGGTGGGGGTCGGCGAGGCAGGTGACGCAGACGCGGACGGACTGCTCCCGCTCGACTTCTCCGGCGAGGTGGGCGAGGTTGTGGAGGTGCTCCCTCCCCATCATCCCGACCCCAACTATCCCGTACCTCACTTCCGCCGCTGCGGGCGCCATGGCTGCCCCTACTCCCTCTCGCGCCATCTCCTAACGAATCTGTACGGGATTTCGAGCGAGGAGTGGGCGGGGGATTGGATCTTTTGCCCCACTTTACATAGATTTGATGATTTACCTCATGCTTATCTCAATGGCAAGTGCCTCGGTCTCACTCGTCATTCTCAGGGGGCAAAAGATCCAATTTCTCGGAGTGGGCGTGTCACTGACCATAAGAACTGGTTCTGCTACCAGCCATTGGATCGTGGATGGTGGGTAGATGAGCTATCGACTCTCTGCGCCGCGGGCAAAGGCCGAGTCACAAGGGCAACTTTGACGCAGAGACCCGATTAGTCCGTGGATGTCCGCCAGGTCATGTACTCCAAAATAATCGTGTGCTTTTATATATTTTTTATATATATGTCCACGAGGTTCAATCAATATATCATATATTTCACCAATATCCCTCTGTATCCTCTCTATAAAAACCGCGATGCCTTGCATGCCGGAGTGGGTGTCGGCCCCCACCAGTTGGCTGGTCGTGGGGTCGTGGTCACCTCGGCAGCAGCCTCAGCCGGAGCCGCAGCAGGTTCCACGAGTTGCACGGTAGTGCCACTTGTCCTTTGGTTGTTCTGATGGCAGCCTCCGCCCTTCGGCAACCTTAGAGCGGACGATAGTTGGAAGGACTGGACCTGTGCCATGAATTGCGATGACCAGGAGCCATCATCGACATCATTCTATTTATGTTGTTTTAGTTTAAGTTAATGTACGGACGAAACATTTGATGACAATGTAAACTATTTAAATTAAAAAAATGAAATGTGTCAGCCGCGTTGGGCGCACCTATGGGCCAGCAGACAAGAACGGGCGCTGGTGTCGATCTGATCGACCCAAACGGATGAAAAGTGTGTCCGTTTGCGTCTCTGTGTTGGACTTGCCCTAAGGGCAACTCCAACGGGAGACCCATTTCGTCCGGATGTGTCTGTTTGTGTCTGCATGGGCAAAAACCACAGCGCAATGTGGCGACCCATTTCATGAATCTATCTATTTTGTGTAGGTGGGACGCAAACCCATAAGACGGTGTGGGATCGAAAGTATGCCTGGAGGACGGGTGATTAGACTACTTACTAAATTTAATGGATTATTTTCCTAAATTTAGTTCTTGGCAGATTTTAGCATTAACTAGCAAGTCAAATAGCACCCTAAGTGTGCAATTCTAGAGTGTATAGAGCGGAAAGTAAAGACATTATAAGTGAATATAGAGAGATGGATTTAGAGAATCGCAAAAGCAATGATGACATGGTGACACGGAAGATTTTTTTTACCCATGGTTTTGATAGGTGATACTATCGTACGTCCATATTGATTGAGGTTTCGATCTCAAAAGATCACGGTTGCGCCTAGAGGTCTAGGCGTCTCTCAAAAGATCACGATTAAATTTTCATGATTCTTTGAAGGCTTGATCTTGTTTTTTAAGATCACCCGCTCACATACGATAACAGAAGGAGTGGCAGGGCAGATGTTCAGGTCCGGCTGGACAAAGTTGTTGCATCGAATGAATGGAAGAACATGTTCATGCACGCCTCAGTGACACACCTAACCTCGCTGGCGCCTGACCACTGTCCTCTCCTGCTCAGATGCTCGCTGGATAAGGATAGGAGACCAAAGAGCAGCCGGAGATACAAGCTAATGTGGGAAAGGTTACAGGCATTAAAAGCCATCATTGTCAATTACTAGACGAGTAGAGGTACGAAACGGAAACTGAGTGATGTTCGAGAGGCCCTTTCTTCGGTCATGAATGATTTGCATGCTTGGAGTAACAAGACATTTAGCAATGTTATAAGAGAACTCGAAAAATCACGATCACGATTGAATGAACTCCCAACATGAAGGTAGATTGGCGGGAAATAAAAGCCAAAATCCAAGCTCCTCCCAAAGACTCCTTTATCTTCATTTCTTCATTCATACATCGTGGGTGTCAAAAACAAACTCTTTTTGACCGAAATTGATCTTGACAAATATTTTAAATAGGGTATGTTTGTAACTTCACTCATACGTGACACAAATGCCTCTCAGCCTCGTCCATACACCATGAGCGGCAAACGTGGACGCCAAAATAATCTCTCCTCCTCCATTTCCTCATTCATACACCGTCGTCGCCAAAACACCCTCTCCACCCGGCCAGCCTCCTTCGTCCACCACCCCATCCTCCGCGGCCCTCCTCCACCATGTCGGAGCCACTACCTAGACCGCGTCGTCCACTACAAGAGATCGATGTCTCTCATACACGGCGCTAGACCAAGATCCTTGCATCGCATCCTCTCGCTTGATCCGCGTCGTCGTCCACATTGTCGAGGCCGCTCCTACGACCGTCTCGTCCACCGCAACGGGACTTACCCCCCAATGCCACCGTTTGCCGTCCCAGATCTGCTTCCACGCCGCCGACAACCATCGCATCTGCAACACCCTCCACATATCAGCATATGCTTACACGGCGCCGCAAAGAGAGGTGGTATTCATATATGCTTAAGTTATTGATCTCACCCGAAAAATAGATCGTCGCTTGTTACTGTATTTTCTTGTCCATACCAAATCTTAGTTGTTAGTTGGAAACAAGTATCGGTTGCTAAGTAGCCTTTGTGCGGTTTGTAGCTTACGATCAGTTTACATGCTTTGTGTTCTAATAGCACTGCTCCACCTATCAAGCTGAGAATGTATCTTGTGCACCCGCGCTTGGTGCTCCCGGTGCACCGGATGCCATAGAATATTTGAAAAAAAAAATCTGAAAACAAATCTAGCATATTAACGCAACATCAATGTATGATGTCATAAAAATTTGTATAAAAATTTGAAATATTTTTTGAGATATAAAAATGACAAATTTGACATCAGTATGATAATGAGCCAAATCTAAAGTCCAAGTTACGTTTACGTACTATTCAATGTTGAATTTGTCATTTTTGTTTTTCAAGTTATGTTTTGAATTTTGACTTAAAATTTTGTGACAACCTACATTAATATTGTGTAAGCGTGCTAATTTTTTCAGAATTTTTTTGAACATTTTAAAAGCACAATGTAAGTTCGGTGCACCGGTAGCACCACAAGCTCCGGTGCACCAGACATTTCCCCCCTATCAAGCTAAATAACATGCCACTCATTAGTTCAAAACTTAGTTGTTCAAAGACTAATCATACATGTGTATGTTTATTCATAATATTTTTTTATAATTCTTTGTGAGGTAGAAATACCGTATTTAATACCATGGAGCCCGGCCTCCATTATCATTTTTCGTTTGGCTGTTTATTCATAATATATTTTTTCTAATTCTTTGTGAGGTAGAAATACCGTATTTCAATACCGTGGAGCCCGGCCTCCATTGCCATTTTTCGTTTTGCCTTAGCACTATGACCCAGTCTTACGACTAAGGATTTTCTCCCAGATCACTTCTTACAATGCTTTAGGGCGGCAGACGTGGTGGAGTTTCTACACTCAGGAGCAAATACTTCTGGTGTGAACAGTACAATCAAATAAATTCAAAAATAATTTAAAAAATTCTGAAATTTTTGTGTGGCATACTTTTACAAATGTTTGTTGTGCCTGCAAAATTCCATCGCAAAATCACATTGGTGGAAGGTGTGGTAAAAAATCAAAGTTGATGCACTGAAAATGTTACTTACAAAAGCATTTTGGAACTCTGATTTTGTTTCTTTTGGCATGCCTTCCACCAATGTGATTTCACGATGAAATTTTGCGTGCACAACAAACATTTATGACAGTATGTCAAAAAATAAAATTATATGAATACTTTTTCTATTTTTTTACTGTTCATGCCAGGAGCATTTGCTTCCCGGGTTGTAAGCGTTTTTTCTCTCTCAAAAACCCATGTTTTTGCCCTAACAGTTTATCACGTGGCAACACTAAAATGAAAATTGACACA
Source organism: Triticum aestivum (assembly GCF_018294505.1). NCBI lineage: Eukaryota > Viridiplantae > Streptophyta > Magnoliopsida > Poales > Poaceae > Triticum > Triticum aestivum. Next base: position 384,783,227 of record NC_057814.1, on the reverse strand, counting down.
CAAATCATGCATGATTGGACAACTTGCATGCCTTAACTCACACTGCTGAAACAGTTGAACTACTAGTAACCATCAGAGTTTCATGCTTAAATCTAATCCAACCTCCGAACAGCTACAACAAAATAATTATACATCAAAACATTTCACCAACGTATGGCACTCGACACAACATAACACCAAAACCAAAAGCTTGTGCAAAACATTGGCAATTGCGGCACCAAGATAGTACATTCTTCTGAGGCATTAGCAAGGTCAACTACGGGCGGTCAGCGTGATCACGGTATCTTCTATGCTTTTTCTCTACTCATCCGCTACTGCTTCAGCAGCTGCGAATGCTGATTCCAGTAGAGTATAGAACCGTTGGCTTACATTCTTGGCCACGGATATCATATCAAAAATGACGCTTGGATCCAACCCTGCGCCTCCCCTCTTGGTTAACCCACATATCTGGCCATGGCTGTTGACTGAAACGGAAACCGCAGAACTCATCTGCGATTCCTCCTCCGAGGTGGCATCAACAATGTAGTGCTTACCAACCTGGCTCAAGAACAAGTATATCACAAACCAGCAAATGTGATACATATATACACAGGAATGCATTTAGGAACATAAAGAGGGCCTTTTTTCGACTAAACTAATTGTAGCACCAATGTTTACTAGAAACTGGTGCTGCACAACAGCTTGAAACATACTTTGCCGCTGGAACATCAAAATGGAGACAACTGAAAGTGAATTGAATAGTAAACTCAATTTGAATGACCATCATGTTCCTATCAAATACTGATTATTATGATGCTACAGGATTTCTAAACCATTCAATAATCAGGCAACTAATATAGCATACTTCTTGGCAACAACTCAAAGAAAAAGAAAAAGGAAATCATATACCTTGGTCAATGTAATTATGACAGGCACACCAGAAGTGTCGAATTGCAAAAATTCTTCATCACTGATATCAACCTCAGGCTCCCCATCCGTTTCATTATTAAGAGAAACATTAACTTTTGGTATACCTGTATCACTCAAAGCTACCTGCAAATAAGTACACAGAATATTAGTACTCCGCAAATGTACAAACCTCTTTTGTCTTAATCATGCCAACCAATGCAATATGCAGTAGACAGCACAGCACAATCATCAAGCATAACACAAATAGTTGATACTTGATAGCAACGCATGTAACAGAGAGTAGAAACTGCTGAAAATGACTCAAAGTCAAGCAATTCATCCAAGATTTACAAAAGTAACTAGAACTAATGCCTTGTTTGCTAATTCCAATATTGCTCCGTGTTCTACGTTCCGAAAATCACATTGTTTCAAACAGCACCCTTTAAAAGTCTACCAAGGAACTCAACTACCGATTAAACTGGGGGCTTTGCATCAAAACCTCATGCATGGAAGCCAGCAGAAATTGTGATAGCTGGCCTCCACGAACCATGATTTATATTTCACAAATTTGTTCTGCTTCGATGCCAGCAAATGGCACAAAACAAATTTATCTGGGATTGATAAGCTCTGAAGCTACCAGTACATAAACAGAGGAACAAAGAAGTTCCGTATAGTTTATATTTTTTAAGTTAAAGGACTGAGGAAGTATAATGGAAATCCTTATGCTTCCATTTGTTCCTTCTTTGTATCCCAACATAATGGCTAAGTCAGTCCTTTCATTCTCCATAGCCATTACTCCCTCCGTTCCTAAATATAAGTCTTTCTAGAGATTTCAATATGGACTACATACGGAGCAAAATGAGTGAACCTACACTCTAAACTACGTCTATATACATCCGTATGTAGTCCATAGTGAAATATCTAGAAAGACTTATATTTAGGAACGGAGGGAGTAGAATGGAGTACAAGAAAATGGATGACACTTATTAACCAAAAAATATACTGAATTAACGCTCCTGACTTTACTGACACTTTCAACAAAAGATATAACTTGACACTTCAAGGGATACATTGGCTGAAGCAATGGAAACCACATACTACCTTTATCGCAGCCGCCAGTGCATCAAGCAAATTACCATCAGAACTGACCACAAGTCCATCAATGTACAGATCCCAGCAGGCTTTTCCCTCAACAACAATCAGAGACGATAAATCGATTGCAGCCCCTGAAATGTGCATTGTTGCATGTGGGGTCAATTAGATGGAAACAGTTATTGATACCAAGTGATGGTCTATTTGCAGTCTTCTAGAAAGAAAACAATATAAAAACATAAAATAATGAAAATCCACTCTCGTTGAAGTTTTCTTGAGTACAGGAAAGAAGAGGACATCAGAAACAGAGCTGAATTTGGTTAAATCACTAAAATCCAAACAGGATCTTCTCTTAATGGTTAACCCAAGGAATTCACGAGCAGACACAACTTGGCAGATCGGAGAGGAACCTATAAGCTGGCAGTGTTTCACTTTTCTATTTTGGACAGGTTGATTACCACACCAGTTTCCATTGGTGGATAACCGCCCGATGTTTCTAAACCAAACTTAAATTCATGTTTGGCCAATAACCATCAATTGCCTAAAATATAGGCTTGTTCATTTGGAAATGACTTGCTATCCTCGCCTATTCCTACCAACTAAATTAATCACAACCCACTATTCAAACCTGGCAGAAAGTGCAAAACCACAACAGTAAAGAAAATACAAACATACACATCTTTCTGAAGAAGGAAATAATCTGACTAATTTGCTTGCTGTCCAGAAGGCTTTACTGCCTGATGTGCTTGCTAAGTTATAGCAGTTCTAAATGGAAAAGTGTTGTAGTGATGCATATCTCGATAGACTATCAGGAATAGGAAGTGTTTCACAGTTTCTTATAAAAACCTTTTTTAGGTTCAAATTTATACATATGAACTTGAACCAGTTTACGAAATCCTGCCCGGGAACACAAAATCCGTAACCACCAGTTAGCAGCACTTTTGGCTGAAAACCGGAACCCTGCCTACAATTATTCCATGAGATAATCCATCTCAGGTTAAATAAAGGCAATTACACCATGCGATAATCCATCGACGCATCGGCGACTGACTGATGGCAATAGTGAAATTGACATGCCTGAGCTATTAAAAACTAAGGAAAATAAATTGTAGTTGATGTATCTTAGTGAACTTTGCTTGCGGATTGGTGCATCCAAATATCGAACTGCAATTCACTTGATAACACAAGTTTGATGTAATAAAGTTAATATCTGTGTAGGGTTGTACTTCCAATAGTATGAAAAAATGGACTGAAAAAATTGCTTAAAGCAATGTTCAAAAAGGAGGCATAATTGAAATCAGGCAAGAGAAATGGTATCAGATTTTATATCAAGTTTCTATGGAAATATTCAAGTATAGTATAAGAAGTTAGGAGTGTAAAGCTGCATGAAATCAATGTGCACTGCAATTCCAATGAAGGCTTCAACAAAAACTGCGTGAGGGGCTTGCAGTACTTGTTTCTTTAGTCACAACTATAAGCAACCAAATAGGGTCCAGCAAGATCGAAACAAGATATGAGACTGAGACGTCTATTAAAAAAGATAAGAGAGACACAATTAATTGTGAACAATAAAACTGTATGTTACCTGCACCACTTTTACCACCCAGTAAACATCTTTGCAGCCCAACAGAGAGCTCAGCAGACAATTCTTCCGAACCTCTACCCTAAATAAAATTAAATTTAGGGCAAATAAGTCAATTATGAGCCAAAAAAAACTTTCAAACGGAATGTGATCACAAAGCAAACAAAAACAATTTCTGATATAGCAGTGTTTCAAAGTCAAGGATGTTCAGTCTGCTTTTTCTCTCGCATAGCAATCTACTGCTCTGCTGTACAGCCCTGCCCCTTATGAGTTGTGCTTTTGTCTAACAAAATGGTAATTAGGCTTGTACTCCTAATTAGTTTAGATCTTTTAATAATTAGAACATGAATGCTTTAACTAATACTACCTCCTTTCTGCTTTGAAAGTCCCACGCGTATCCCTAGATCGCCAATTCGATGAATGTAATATAAATTGTATATCACATTGTATATTTGTTGTATATCATTAGAAAATATAGCATCTAAAGTTTTCAATGGTATATCTGTTGTGATACATAACTCGTGTTATGTTGGTTCAATTGTCGACCTAGGGATACGCGTGGGCCTTTTAAGCCGGATAGCAGCGTATACATTTTGTTACATGGTGCATAGCAGGAACATATTTTTGTACTTCAATGCTTATTTAGCTTTAATGCATACTATGATTACATAAGGAGTGCATCGTTGAAAGGAACCTATCTGCAAGGCCAAAAAATAATAATATACAATATCAAATAGCTTTTGATATTTCTGCACAGTATTACTAATGACCACACTACTCTTCACAGCCAACAATTCCATCATTACAATACGAGTATCCATTGTTCAGTGAAGAAAATCAGCAAACCGATTCATGTCTATGTCTATTACATAGAAGTGCCACATGAGATAACCTAAGTATAACACAGAAATAGATGCTTATTCATCAGATTATTAACATAAGAGACTATTCTGTTTTTTCAGTATGATCCAAGTACAATGCATTACCAACCTCAAACATAGGCGCAGCAGTTGGACTACAATCAACATAAATGGAAACTTTTCCTTTGTCGGGATGAAGAATGGTTGGTTTCCCCAACTCAGCCTGCAGATGAATATTGATAGTAAGAAAAGAAAAACGTAAAATTAGAACTAAAAGAGAGAAATAAGTAGAATAGAACATGCCAAGAGTTTTTTTTTATCATCTCAAAGCTTTCAACACCGACAAGTTATGAATGTGAACCACGTTATTAGAACAATAAATGCTGAATGATAGACAGTTACTTTTTGCTATGATTTTCAAAACAGAAACGTACTGTATAATGCAAGATATCTTCCATAGGGCAGAAATTATCATAAATTCACATATACAATATGCATAACTCTGAGGCTGATTCTTAGTCGGTCAGGTGCAAGGAAGCATACCTTGACGCTGGCGATGACTTCGGTCGCACCCATCCTAACACGCGCCGAGCCGTTGGCCTACAAGCACCACCACCCAATCCGAAAAAAGATTAAGCCACGGTAGCAGCCCCGAGGGTAGGCGTGCGGATTCTTCACATACCTGAGGGATGATTCCTGTCTCGACGGTGAGGGCCCGGAACTGCAGCCGCCTGCGGCCGTCGGCCCGGAGGTCCTGCGCGATGCCGCCGCGGATGAAGTGCTTCTCCCCCTCCGAGAGCCCCACCATCGTATCGTCCCGGGCACGGCGCGAGGCGGGAGAGCCTTGCGGTGGCGGCGCGGCGGAGGAACGAAAAACGGGAGGCGGAGGGAGCTTGGAGGGTAGGGTACTGTCGAGGTTTAGGTCCCCGGAGATTATTGAGGCGGCGGCGGCGGCGGCGGCGGGTGCGAACGCTTGGGACGAGCGATTGTGGGCCGAGAGAAACAGAGGCTTGCGTGTATATTAATTATCAGCAGCCCCCTGGGGAACTTGGGCCGGAGCGCGAGTTTTGGAACGCACTAATAGCCAGAAATATGCCCTCAAAAAACAAAAGTTGCCAGAAAACAACACAGAGCGCGGCGAGAGCCCCTAGCTGACGCTCGCGAGCGGTCAGGAAAAGGAGCCTTCGCGCAGGGAACGATCTCAATGGGCCGGCCCATTCCCTGGCAACACAGCGAGCCTGTACGGAAAATCCCAAAAAAATAACGTTCGACTGAGAAATCAAACCTGCAACACCACGATAGAGAGAAAGTCTCCCTTACCAATTGACCTACTGAGAGATAATGATTAATATGCTGTGTGAGTAATTAAGAACTAAATGCAGTGACAGATCCAAAAAATAAAACATTTCGACCATTGAACATTTTTTAATATGCATTTAACATTTTTGTAATATACGATGAACATTCCTTAAATAAACATTGAACATTTTCTTGATATACACTGAACAATCTTCAAATCCAAATGAACACTTTTGTGATATACGTTGAACAGTTTTCAAATACACATTGAACATTTTTGTAATATACACAAGATTTTTTTAAGTACACAATGAACATTTCCTAATATACGATGAACATTTTCATAAATATATGACGACATTGTTAAAATACACGACGAACTCTTGTACAATACACACAAAAAAGAAGAAAGTAAAAATCAGCAAAAGAAACGCAGATTGTTCATCGTATTAATATATTGATAAAAAATACATGATGAAATGTTTACATGTATTAATAATGAAAGAAAAAGGAAAAGAAATAAAATGAAAAAACATGAAAGAATCAGAAAGATAAAACTAAAAAGATAAAACAAAACAAAAAAGTGAAAGACAACGCTAACGCCCACACGTGTGGTGGGAGCCAAACCCGCGTCACCGCATGCATGCATGTGAGAATCTTTTCCAATTTTCAGTTTTTAAAATGTTTTATCTCTTAAATGAAAAATCCGATTGAAGATCCATTTTCCCCATTAAATCCCTCGCGACGAGATCTTCGAAACTAGATCTCATGTCAATATATTTCGACGAAATTGTTTTTGGGTTAAAAGTTGTCATGTCTATTGCACATGAATTATCATGGTTTTTACACGGAAGTTGTCATGATATGTTTTAGCTATTTTCTTCTACATTTAAAAGTAGAATTTGACATATTATAAAACCAGGAATTAAGAAACTAGACTTGCCATGAACCATAAACTAAAATTGTCATGATACATGCACTTAAAATTGTCATGGTTCAGTCAAAAAATAATTTTCATAGTCAAAGTACTAGAATTGCCATCATCAAAATACTAAAATTGTCATACTCTACAAACTAAAATTGCCACATGGCAACTTTAGTTTAAGCACTATGGCAACTACAGTGTAAACATCATAGCAACTTTTCGGCAAACAAAATTCGTCGAAACATATCAACATGGGGTCTAGTTTTGAAGATCTTGTCGAGACGGATTTAATAGTGAAAATGGATTTTTAATTGGATTTTTTAAATTATGAGATAAAACATTTTTAAGCCGAAAACCAAAAAAATTCCTGTTGATGTCATCTATTTTGACATTGCAAAATGAGTGGTAATGAAGACGTGTGAGCGATATGCAAGATGCCACACGTATGAGCGTTAGTTTTTTTTCAAAGCGAAAGAAGAATCGAACGAAAAAACGAAGACGCAAACGAATAGCACTAGCTGCAGCGAACTGGGCCGGCCCACCCGCGGGCGCTGCGGGCGTAGCCACTGCTGTTTGCCGCGCGTGGGCGGCAAAAAGGATCTGCCGAGCGCGGCCTCGCCTGCGACTCCTGATAATATACATGTAAGCCTCTGTTTCTCTCGGCCCACAATCGCTCGTCAGTAACCGCGTCCCACAATCATGCTGACGTCATGTTATTTTTTGTTATTCTTCCTTTTTATTCACATTTTTGTGTTCCATTTTTTATATATTTAGAAATATAAAAAATGCATATATTACAAAAAAGTTACATACAGTTTTTAACAATGTCAATCTTGCATTTGAAAATGTTAAATGTGTACGAAAAATGTTCTAATATATACGAAAAATATACAATGTGAATCAAAAAGTAATCTCTCCAATCCGAATTAATTGACGCAGCTTCTATGCAACGCAATGTAAATACTTCTACAGAGTTTGTGTCTACTAGTTTGGATCGAAGGAGTAGAAAATATTAATCATGTCTATCAAATATTTTAATCGTGCGTACGAATAATTTTTGTGAAATTAAAAAAATCCCACACATTTCAAAAAATGTGTGTGGCATTTAAAACAATGTTTATACATTATAAAAAATATTTGGGTAATTCAAAAAAGATTCCTGCATTAAAAATATTCTTTTCATTAAAAAATGTTAACAAGTTTCAAAAATGTGTTCGTTGCATTTTCAGAAAAATGCTTATGTAATATAGAAAAGTTTTCAGAGTTAAAAAAATGTTTTAAACATTGAACTTTTTCCAACGTGTATCTAGAAAATGTTTAAATGTATTCAAAAAATGTTCACAACATTTTTTTGTAAAAAAATAAACATATACTACCTCCATCCCATATTAGTTGATGCTCCAACAGATGTATCTAGATGTTCTAGATACATCCGTTTGAGTGTCAACTAATATGGAACAGAGGGAGTATTTGATAAATGTGAAGCATTTATAAAAAAGAATTAGATGTATATGGAAATGGAAATTGTACAATGTGTATGAAAAAAAAGAAGACATCAAAACATATACTAAAAAAATCACATATTTGAAGAAAAGTGTTTCTACTGTATATGAAAAATGAACAGTGCATATGAAAAATATAGACATGTGTTGAGAAAAGGAAAAAAAGGAAAAGGGAAAAGGGGGGAAAGGAAAACCTGAGAAAATGGTGAAGACCGAAGAAAGAAAAATTACCAAGTTAGTAAAAAATAAAACCGAGGACAAGAGAAAGAAAAAAGAAAGGAAGAAAACCAAAGAAATGACTAAAAAACAGAAGAAGAATAGAAAAGAAAAATGAAAGGAAAAAAAATAGGGCGACAAACAGTGGAAAAAGCCTAAGGCCCCTCCCAATGGTCCCCCTTGTACAGGTGCTAAGGATGCCATGTAGGCAAAAAAGATGATGTGGCAAGGTAATTAAGAGGAGAGAGATGGGTGTGGTGATCCCAGGAAGAAACAATGCCAGACGCGGGAACCTAGAGAAAACACTTAAATGAAAGAAGTCCACCAATGCATGAATAACTTTAGTTGCTAAATCATTAAATGAATGATGCTTAGTTACAACAAGTTAAGCACCTTTGCATTGAGGAATTTAATTGCTCAGCTCTTTTATGTGCTTAGCACCTCATCTTAGCACTAGTGCATTGGAGGAGGTCTAAAGAAAAAAAACTCATGTCATGCTACAGTGTTGGTCCAGCCTGCCAGCGCCCGCACATAGTCAATTTCTGTTAGGAATCGGTATGGGCGAGAGCGACCTCCTATGTGACGCTCTCTGCGTCAGAGAGTCGAGGTTTCGCCAGTGCGCGGCTCACCTGGGCCGGCCCATATGAAAGTGGCACGCGGTGGCACTTCGCTTGGTGGAAAAAACGCAAGAAAAATGGATGGCTAAACCTGTGATTTGAAGCCTAGACTCTGCTCCGTCCACCAAACTTCTATGCTATAGATGCAACGCGGAGGTAAAGAAACAAACGATAGCGGAGAAATCTAAACATTCAGAATCAAGGCCTGTTGCCAGTGAACCAAAAGCGCGAGCCATTGTAACTCCTATAAATGTGTACCTAAAAATAGACACCAAGTGCTTATGAACTATATATCACAACAGACCTAATTTTTTTAGAAATTTGGAAAGTCCTTTTCTTTTTGAAAAATGTAAATAGTTTTTTAAACCCAAACATTTTCAAATTTATGAACAAAATTTTCAAAACACAATCATTTCATGAAAAAACATGAACATCTTTTGAGTTTCTCAACCATTTCTTGAAAAATTGAACAAAATTGAAAACGAGAACAATTTTTTAAATTACAAAAAATATTTTATAAAACAGAATTTTTTTCCAAAAAATAGGAACATCATTTGAAAATGCAAACATTTTTCGAAATTATGCACAACTTTTTCAAAATGCAAACATTTCCTAGAATTCACTGAATATTTTTTGTATTTATGATAAAAATATGAAAACATGAAGATTTTTTGAATATTCGAAGAAATTTGGAAAAGATGGGACTTTTTCGAAACTCTCGGACATATTTAAAAATTTGTGACTTTTTTCAAAAAACAGTTATTTTCCGGAATTATGAACAATTGTTTCAAAATGCAAACTTGTTTGGAAATTCGAACGTTTTTTTTTCAAAACTTTCAGAACATTCTCTGAATGTGCGAACAAAATGAACACGAACATTTTTCAGAATATGTGAACAAATTTGGAAATGCTGGAACAATTTTGGAAAAATTGCAGACACCAAGTGCTTATGAACTATAAGTCACAACAGACTTAAATATTTTCAGAAATATGGAAAGTTCTTTTCTTTTTGAAAATTTTAAATAGTTTTTCAAATCCGAACGTTTTCAAATTTATGAACAAAATTTTCCAAACACAAACATTTCATGAAAAAAAGTGAACATTTCTTGAAAAGGAACAATTTTTGAAATTACGAACAATATTTTATAAAACAGAAACATTTTCCGAAAAATATGAACATCATTTGAGAATGCAAACATTTTTCGAAATTATGGGCAACTTTTCAAAACGCACACATTTTCCAAAAATTCACTGAACATTTTTTGTATTTAGGATCAAAATTTGAATACATGAATATTTTTTGAATATCCGAACAAATTAAGAAAAGCTAGAACATTTTTTGAAACTCCCGAACATCTTTTGAAACTCCCGAACATTTTTTCAAATTTGTGATTTTTTTCAAAACACGAATATTTTCCGGAATTATGAACAATTGTTTCAAAATGCAAACTTGTTTGGAAATTCCAATGATTTTTTTCCAAAATCCCAGAACAATCTTTGAATGTGCAAACAAAATGAACACGGACATTTTCAGAATATGTGAACAAACTTGGAGATGCTGGAACTTTTTTGGGAATTGCAGAGCATTTTCACAATTAAAAAAATGGGAACATTTTTTGAAATTCTCTGAACATTTTTAAAATTTGCGAACAAATTTATAACAACATGAACAGTTAATGAAAGTTTTGAACAAAATTGGAAAGTAGGAACATTTTTTGAAATGGCTGACATTTTCTGAACGTGTGAACAAAAATGCAAACATTCTTTAAATTGGAAATTACATTTTTTTCATTTTCGGTCTTTTTTGTAAAGAACGTAACAATATTTTAAATTCTAAACTTTTTGGAATTTCGGAACTAAATTTCAAATCAGGAACATTTCCGAAAAATGAACAATTTTTTTAAAATCAAACATTTTTTAAACTCCCAAATATTTGATGAAAAATAAAAAACTTTAAAAATACAAAAATAAAAGAAAAAATCAAAGAATTGAAGAAGAGAAACAGAAAAAAAGAAAAAGAAAAGAAAAAGAAAGGGAAAAGGGGGAAAAAGAAACAGAAAAAAAAGAAAAGGAGAAAAAGGTTTCAGGAACGTTCCGTAACAACACAGGCGAAGGAGCTGTGGGGGAGTGTCGTCCAAACACACAAGGCATGCGGTTTTGCTTCTGTGTTCACATATATAAAAAGGTTCTCAAATTTGACTTGGATAATTTTTTATAGTGCTAAAGTTCTCACTTTTTAATAAATGTTCACATATATAAAAGGGTTCTCAAATTTAAAAATCATCAAAAATTAAAAAACTTATACTTACAAAGTGGTCTTGGATTACAATAATGTTCATAATTTGTTATTAAAATGTACTCACCATTTTTAAAAATGTTTTTTTACTCTAAGAATGTTCTCAAATTGAAAATGGTCTTGAATTTAAAAAGAAAGAAATGTTCCTAAAATGTAAAAAAATTCAATAACTGTTAAAATGTTGTCATACTTTAAAAATATTCATGAATTAAATTTTTTTCTCAAATTTTAAAATAGTCAAATTTCAAACATGATCATGATTTTTAGAAGTGATTGCTACTTCTAAAAATATTCGTGGATTGAAAATAAATCTAATTTAAATATGTTCATGAATTTTAAAAAGAAAACAAAAAATTAAAAAAAGGAAAACGCAATAAAAGAAAATATGATAGTAAAACCGGCTAGAAACCAAAAAGGAAAGAGAACCAAATAAAATCATCATGGACGAAAAAGCATGACAAAGTCACCCTAAAAAGGGAAGAAAATAGCAGAACACGCGAACGGTAATTCTCATTGTCTAGTGGGATGGTCCAAGGATCGATGTTTCATGTGCCAAGCCGACACTCTGATCCAAATGACGTCAAATAGGATCTGTGAGTTTTATCTAACGCGTCCAGACTCGCGTTCGTTCTATGCTTCGTGCTTCAACAATTCCTAGGCTTTCCACAAAAAACATCTATCAAAGGCAGCTAGCTACAAATATTTGCACGTGCCATTAAGTTAGTCATGGTACGAGTGGATGGAGTCTTCCAAGTTGTCAGTGGGAATGGGCAACCCATGTGATAAGGACGATCTCAACTTTTTATATGCCTCATCAGCATTACTGTGGATAATGACGCAAAAACACCTTTTTAGAACTCTCTATGGCTTCTTTGTCTTCTTAGTCGCAAGGCTAAGGATATTGCTCCCCTCATTTGCAGGTGTCTTTAAGGAAACTTTGAAAGTTACAGGAAGCACTTGAATAAAATGCTTGGATCTTCGAGAGAAAACCATCTACCATTATCTTCGTTCACAACATTCGAGATTTCTTCTCCCACAAGTCCCAACATCACCTCGAAACTTCAAGCCGAAAGCCAGACCAGGAGGTCCATAAGAACCTCACACCAAAACTAAGAGCCGCTAGGATAGTGCTAATCCCAGGGCGTCTCTAATTGATCTCCTAAAAATAGAGAAGTAAACGGCCGACTAAATGTTAGTGGAGTAATTTTACTCCTCTAAAGTTTGGTCGTTTCTTGTTGATCTCGTAAATTTAATGGAGTAAATAAGGAATTTTGCGCAAATGAACACAAATTCGATTCAAACAAACATACTAACCGAAATTCGATGCCGATTCATAATATTTTAGAATGTCATCCACCGAAACATAGTCTAAACTTACTAAATTAACATAGTCTAAATTTACTAATTTTAGTCGCTATCTGTATCTTTAACAACCTCTTTCCACTCATCTCTGGGCAGCCCGCCCATCATGGGGTCCGGGCTTGTGTCATCGTCTGGGTCGTCAAAGATGCTGGTGACTTCGTTCCTGCAGCCGTTATTGCTGCCGCTGTTGAGAAATTAAGCAATTGTTGGATTAATTTAATCCAATAATAAATCATGAACATGACATATGCAGTGCTAATGACATACTGAATTTTGATGATGTACGCACGTACTAGGCAGATAGTAGAAACATCTACGCAAACCACTAGTACTGCACACATGAAAATAAACAGGAGCGGGGTAAATGTGTTATACCTTCTAGTAGGCCAGTCGGCCGTAGCAGCAGCGGAGGCGTTGGCCTCGTCGGCGATCCTCTTGTCAGCAGCGGCCTTCTCGGCAGCCGTGAGATCGGCGTCAGTGCTCATGGTGAAGACGAAGGTGACGCGGAAGTAGTCGACGTAGAGGAAGTAGTTGAATAGAGGCGAGCAGTCGCGTAGGAGACGCACCTCAAAAACCTAATCGCCTCTCTCCCGTACAGGATCTGGAGAAGCGGGGTTTCGAAGGCCTGCTCTCCCGTCAGCCGTGTACGCGGTAGACGGGATGGGAGCGCCGAAGGCAGCAGCAGTGGAAGGAACGACCAGGGAGCAGTGGAGGTGTGAAGTGTTGTATTTGGCTGAGCTGCGATGCCTCATATATATAGCCAGTCGGGTAGAAGAACGGTCCAGCAATAAAACCGTTTAATTACAGACGTTTCATCTCCATAAAAACATGTTTAAATACAGACATTTCCATCTCCACAATAAAACATATTTATTACTTGACCGGCAAAACATTGCATCGGCTCGGTTCATTCCCGCAACCCGCGGCATGCGCGTGCGTCGTGACGAGGCGTGGCGTGGCGAGGCGGGCGACGGAGGAGGAGCGATTGTGTGGAACACCTCTCCTTCCTTCACACCAACTCATACTAGTGGGAGAAGAGCTCACATTATAAGTTGGTGTACGTCTCTCTCAACTAGCCATGTGGGACTAAATTTCCCACCACTCCCTTGACAGCATGGGCCCTTAGGGATTTTCTGAAATTGTTAAATGGGCCTATAGCCCAACTAATATTCATCAATCCCCCACCAGATCCCGAAGGCCCATGGTGTTGTCCTTGTTGGGGAATGCAGTAATTTCAAAACATTTCCTACGCACACGCAAGATCTATGATGGTGATGCATAGCAACAAGAGGGGAGAGTGTAGTCCACGTACCCTCGTGGACCGTAAGCAAAAGCGTTATGACAACGCGGTTGATGTAGTCGTACGTCTTCACGATCCGACTGATCCTAGTACCGAAAGTACGGCACCTTCGCGATCTGCACACGTTCAGCTCGGTGACGTCCCACGAATTCTCGATCCAGATGGTGCCCTATTTAACGTGAATGCAGCCGTCTCTAAAGCATAACCCCAAAATGATAGCGGTAAATCAGTGAGAGACATCATAGATCGCACCATATCTAGTAAAGTACGATTACGACGTTCGGACACACCATTACGCTTTGGTGTTCTAGGTGGCGTGAGTTGCGGAACTATTCCGCATTGTTTCAAATGAAGACCAAACTCGTAACTCAAATATTCCCCTCCACGATCAGATCGTAGAAACTTTATTTTCTTGTTACGATGATTTTCCATTTCACTCTGAAATTCTTTGAACTTTTCAAATGTTTCAGATTTATGTTTCATCAAGTAGATATACCCATATCTGCTCAAATCATCTGTGAAGGTAAGAAAATAACGATACCCGCCGCGAGCATCAACACTCATCGGACCGCATACATCAATATGTATTATTTCCACCAATTCTGTTGCTCGCTCCATTGTTCCGGAGAACGGAGTCTTAGTCATCTTGCCCATGAGGCATGGTTCGCAAGCATCAAGTGATTCATAGTCAAGTGATTCCAAAAGCCCATCAGCATGGAGTTTCTTCATGCGCTTTACACCAATATGACCTAAACAGCAGTGCCACAAATAAGTTGCACTATCATTATTAAACTTATATCTTTTGGCTTCAATACTATGAACATGTTATCACTACTATCAAGATTTAGTGAAAATAGACCACTCATCAAGGGTGCATGACCATAAAAGATATTACTCATATAAATAGAACAACCATTATTCTCCAATTTAAATGAATAAAACCGTCTCGCATCAAACAAGATCCAGATATAATGTTCATGCTCAACGCTGGCACCAAATAACAATTATTTAGGTCTAAAACTAATCCCGAAGCTAGATGTAGAGGTAGCGTGCCGATGGCGATCACATCGACTTTGGAACCATTTCCCACGCGCATCGTCACCTCGTCCTTAGCCAATCTTTGCTTAATCCGTAGCCCCTGTTTCGAGTTGCAAATATTAGCAACAAAACCAGTATCAAATACCCAGGCGCTACTGCGAGCATTAGTAAGGTACACATCAATAACATGTATATCAAATATACCTTTCACTTTGCCATCCTTCTTCTCCGCCAAATACTTGGGGCAGTTCCGCTTCTAGTGACCAGTCCCTTTGCAGTAGAATCACTCAGTCTCAGACTTAGGTCCAGACTTGGGCTTCTTCACTTGAGCAGCAACTTGCTTGCTGTTCTTCTTGAAGTTACCCTTCTTCCCTTTACCCTTTTTCTTGAAACTGGTGGTCTTGTTGACCATGAACACTTGATGCTCCTTCTTGATTTCTACCTCCGCAGCCTTAAGCATTGCGAAGAGCTCGGGAATTGTCTTATCCATCCCTTGCAGAGCCCATAGTGACTTGCGGTTGCACATGTAAGCTTCCGGGCATGAAGTATTCTTCCGTCTCTTTGAGTCTGGGTGAAGCTTTCCGCAAGATGTCATGGCACTTCTCCATGCATCCCGGCCATCCACTGGTTTCTCCAGGGTGCCCGTCAACCGTCCTTCATCTAGTAGTGTGTATTGAATTCTTGTCTCGAGTCTTGAAGTCTTGAGGCCTTGAAGATGCAGTCCTTGCAGATGCCATCATGGAGTTTTCGTCATTGACGTAGAGTCCTCCTTCTTCACACCACTCTCGTGCACTCATACCAAACCCCGTCTACTATAGCGTAGCATTAAAATAAATAACGTCTCGGGCTTGGTAACAGGGTGATGGGTTCCTACCTCATGCATACTACTCAACTACAAGAATTCAATATCACTACTGGAGGGTGGTTGCAAAGATGCCACTAAATGCAATAAAAACATAGGTATGAAAGCATGGTCAAGGTGAACTTGCCTGGTATTACTTGATGAAGAAAATAACGCTCTCAGAATAATGACTTGGTAGAACTATTCGTCACTCCGTTGAAAATCTATATAGTCAAACATAGCATTCATATAAGCAAACATACTAGCAAGCAATTCTAACACTCATAATAAAACCAACAAATAAAATGCAAATCAACAAGGGACACCAAATAAAAACAAAGGAAAACTACACAACAAAACTACTAAAGAAAACTCTAAAACATAACACAAAACAGTTTTGTCCTAAGTAAAAACTTAACAACAATTAAAACACTAAACTAATAAATTACCAGAAAATACAAAGTAAAACAACTAGGTTAACAGAAGGTATTTTTCATAAAATTTTATTTGCAAAAAGAAACAAATAAAAAGCTTTTATGAAACACTAACTATGACCTAAACAAGTGTTCCTACAAAACTAAGTAAAACAAATTTTTAAAACAAAAACAAAATTTTCTTTTGTTGATTAACAGAAACAAAACTATTTTTCTCAAGAGTGACAAAAAGAAATAATTTAAAAGTAATAAAAACAATAAAGAAAAGACTAAAACAAAACTATAACTAAAACAGTACGGTTTTGCTAAAAAATTCATTTAAAATAAACTAAAAATAAATCACTATATGCTACCGGATAGACAAAACTATAACAAAACAGTAGCAAAAAGAATCAATCAAAAATATTTTATAAAACTCAAGATACGACCAAATTGGTGATTTGAACAAATTTCATCAAATTCAATTTTAAACAAATCAAATATGAAATCCAATTGCACTAGCAGAAACTTCAAGAAATTATAAAACTAATGAAAAAAGAAACACTAAATTTGGATCTAAAACATAAAAGTTATAAGCAATATAGAATCGGAACTATTCTGTTTTTAAAACAGAAACGAAAATCAAAACAAAAAAAATCGGGCACTAGCTACGTGGCCTACTGCTATCGGGCCAGGGAGGTGGGCGATCTGAACTATCTAGCGCTCGGTCGTAAAATAACACAAAGGTGTATGGGCTAAAACAGAAAGACCGATCGGCTAAACCGGCTAGACTTGAACCGATCTAAACCGAATAAAAACCGCAACAAACCGGAACTAAACCGATCTAATTAAAAAAACGTAACCGTTCGTTAGATCTAATCTATGCCGTCAATAACAGATCGGACGGTGGAGGTTGCTTACAGCGGTGGTGGCGTCTCCGGCGAGGTCGTCGTCGGCGGTGGCGGCTCGGACGTCGGTGGCGGTGGCGCTCCGGTCGTCCGCGATGAAGTTGGAGGGGTCGGGGCGATGTAGCGGGCGACGACGAGTCCAACGGTGGTCGTGGAGTCGGAGGAGATGGTCGGAGGTGGTCGACGGCGAGCTCGAGGCGGCGGATGGCGTCGGTGATCAACGACGATGGCGATCCGGTGGTTTTGCGGCTCAGGCGAGTTGTTGGGAAGGTGTAGTCGAGGCAGGGGATCACGATGGTGGTGGCGGCGGGTCTCGGGGAGGTCGGAGGCGGGCTCTAGGGCATCAATGGTGCGGCGGCGGTGCTCGGCTCTGGCGAGAGATTACGGGCGAGGCAAGGGGTTTCGGTGAGGGGAAAGGAGGGGAACGGGTCGAGGGAGAGGGGTATTTATAGGGGGAGGAGTTCTTGGAGGAGGGGGCGAGGGGATTCGTGATCCCGAGAAGATCGGGATTCCGGCGGCGGCGGCGCGACTTGGCGTGGGGAGGAAGAAGACGGCGGGCCCCACGCGTCAGTGGCTGCGGGCAAGAGTGAGAGGGAGCGGGCGACCTGCGCGAAGGGTTTTCGCAAGGGGGGCCAGGTGCTGGGGGTTGGGCTGGCCCATTCGGTAGGTAGGGGAGAGACAAAGAGATGGGCCTCGGTGGCTTCGGCCGTTTGCTTTTTTTTCTTTTTAACAAAACACATAAAATAAAACAAACACAAATAAATAAATAAAAATATTATATAGGAATATAATATATCAAAAGTTTCAGAAAAATAATTTCTAAAACATGAACACATTTTCACAGGCAAATAAAATCTACAAAAATTCAAATAAAGCAAATAGTGCTACTGTTGCATTAAAACCCAACAAAAAATCATTTTTAAAATACCAAAATGATTTCAAATTTATTTTCTCCTAATTTTCCATTGAAGGGAATCATTTTACCCTTATTTACATTTATTTATTTTCAGGAGAAAAAATAATTTAAATAAATTTCTAATTCCAAATTGAAAGGGAGTTTCAAAATACTTCCAAATGACTTTCAACTTGATTCTTTGTAACTTCCAACACATATTTCATATAATTGAAGAAGTCATTTTATCTTCTCTCGTGAAAATCATTGAGTTGCATAAAGTTTTTTAAAATTTGATATTTCCAAATGGAATTCAAATCTTTTCAAAAAACCTTTGGATTTCAAATGGAAGAAGTCATGTCATCTTCACTCTGGGGTTTTGTGTTGAAATGAATTTGAATTCATTGAGATAAAATGCAAGGATGAAAGTTTGGGAAAGTCATTTCGTTCCCTCTCATCCAACTTCAAAAGTTTCAAATTTCACTCACTTTCAGTCAATCAATCAAACAAACAATCATAATAATTTATTTAATATAACATTCCAAAATTTAGAATTTTGGGATGTTACACCAGACATTCTGAGTATATGTTCACTGACAGAACTATTCTCCTCCATTTTGCAGCTGTAGAACTTATTGGAGACTTCATATCTCTCAATCCGAGCATTTGCTTGAAATATTAACTTCAACTCCTGGAACATCTCATATGCTCCATGACGTTCAAAACGTCGTTGAAGTCCCGGTTCTAAGCCGTAAAGCATGGCACACTGAACTATCGAGTAGTCATCAGCTTTGCTCTGCCAGACGTTCATAACATCTGGCGTTGCTCCTGCAGCGGGTTTGTCACCTAGCGGTGCTTCCAGAACGTAATTGTTCTGTGCAGCAATGAGGATAATCCTCAAGTTACGGACCCAGTCCGTGTAGTTGCTACCATCATCTTTCAACTTAGCTTTCTCTAGGAACACATTAAAATTCAACGGAACAACAGCACGGGCCATCTATCTACAACAACATAGACATGCAAAACACTATCAGGTACTAAGTTCATGATAAATTAAAGTTCAATTAATCATATTACTTAAGAACTCCCACTTAGATAGATATCCCTCTAATCATCTAAGTGATCACGTGATCCATATAAACTAAACCATGTCCGATCATCACGTGAGATGGAGTAGTTTTCAATGGTGAACATCACTATGTTGATCATATCTACTATATGATTCGCGCTCGACCTTTCGGTCTCAGTGTTCCAAGGCCATATCTGCATATGCTAGGCTCGTCAAGTTTAACCCGAGTATTCTGCATGTGCAAAACTGGCTTGCACCCGTTGTATGTGAACGTAGAGCTTATCACACCCGATCATCACGTGGTGTCTCGGCACGATGAACTGTAGCAACGGTGCATACTCAGGGAGAACACTTATACCTTGAAATTTAGTGAGGGATCATCTTATAATGCTACCGTCGAACTAAGAAAAATAAGGTTCATAAAGGATAAACATCACATGCAATCAATATAAGTGATATGATATGGCCATCATCATCTTGTGCCTTTGATCTCCATCTCCAAAGCACCGTCATGATCACCATCATCACCGGCTTGACACCTTGATCTCCATCGAAGCACCGTTGTCGTCTCACCAACTATTGCTACTACGACTATCGCTACCGCTTAGTGATAAAGTAAATCAATTACATAGCAATTGCATTTCATACAATAAAGCGACAACCATATGGCTCCTGCCAGTTGCCGATAACTCTGTTATAAAACATGATCCTCTCATACAATAAAATTTAGCATCATGTCTTGATCATATCACATCACAACATTGAAGGAAATATGCCCTAGAGGCAATAATAAAGTTATTATTTATTTCCTCATATCATGATAAATGTTTATTATTCATGCTAAAATTTTATTAACCGGAAACATAATACACGTGTGAATACATAGACAAACATAGTGTCACTAGTATGCCTCTACTTGACTAGCTCATTAATCGAAGATGGTTGAGTTTCCTAGCCATGGACATGAGTTGTCATTTGATTAACGGGATCACATCATTAGGAGAATGATGTGATTGACTTGACCCATTCTGTTAGCTTAGCACTTGATCTTTTAGTATGTTGCTATTGCTTTCTTCATGACTTATACATGTTCCTATGACTATGAGATTATGCAACTCCCGTTTACCGGAGGAACACTTTGTGTGCTACCAAACGTCACAACATAACTGGGTGATTATAAAGGTGCTTTACAGGAGTCTCCGAAGGTACTTGTTGAGTTGGCGTATTTCGAGATTAGGATTTGTCACTCCGATTGTCGGAGAGGTATCTCTGGGCCCTCTCGGTAATGCACATCACAATAAGCCTTCCAAGCAATGTGACTAATGAGTTAGTTGCGGGATGATGCATTACATAACAAGTAAAGAGACTTGTCGGTAACGAGATTGAACTAGGTATTGAGATACTGACGATCGAATCTTGGGAAGTTACATACCGATGACAAAGGGAACAACGTATGTTGTTATGCGGTTTGACCGATAAAGATCTTCGTAGAATATGTGGTAGTCAAAATGAGCATCCAGGTTCCGCTATTGGTTATTGACCGGAGACGTGTCTCGGTCATGTCTACATAGTTCTCGAACCCGTAGGGTCCGCACGCTTAAAGTTTGATGACGATCGGTATTGTGAGTTTTGTGTTTTGATGTACCTAAGGTAGTTCGGAGTCCCGGATATGATCACGGATATGACGAGGAGTCTCGAAATGGTCGAGACGTAAATATCGTAATATTGGATGACTATGTTCGGACACCGGAAGTGTTTCGAGAGGTTTAGGACATTTACCGTAGTACCGGGGGGTTACCGAAACCCCCCGGGGAGTATATTGGGCCTAATGGGCCTTAGTGGGAGAAGAGGAGGGGCGGCCAGGGCAGCCGCGCGCCCCCTCCCCCTCTAGTCCGTATTGGACAAGGAGGGGGGGCGCCCCCCTTTTTCCTTCTCCTCCTCTCTCCCTTCCTTCCCTTCTCCTACTCCAACAAGGAAAGGAGGAGTCCTACTCCCGGAAACATAAATCTGAAACATTTGAAAAGTTCAAAGAATTTCAGAGTGAAGTGAAAATCATCGTAACAAGAAAATAAAGTTTCTACGATCTGATCGTGGAGGAGAATATTTGAGTTACGAGTTTGGTCTACATTTGAAACAATGCGGAATAGTTTCGCAACTCACGCCACCCGGAACACCACAGCGTAATGGTGTGTCCGATCGTCGTAATCGTACTTTACTAGATATGGTGCGATCTATGATGTCTCTTATTGATTTACCGCTATCGTTTTTGGGTTATGCTTTAGAGACGGCTGCATTCACGTTAAATAGGGCACCATCAAAATCCGTTGAGACGACGCCTTATGAACTGTGGTTGGGCAAGAAATCAAAGTTGTCGTTTCTTAAAGTTTGGGGCTGCGATGCTTATGTGAAAAAGCTTCAACCCGATAAGCTCGAACCCAAATTGGAGAAATGTGTCTTCATAGGATACCCTAAGGAAACTGTTGGGTACACCTTCTATCACAGACCCGAAGGCAAGACATTCGTTACTAAGAATGGATCCTTTCTAGAGAAGGAGTTTCTCTCGAAATAAGTGAGTGGGAGGAAAGTAGAACTTGATGAGGTAACTGTACCTGCTCCCTTATTGGAAAGTAGTTCATCACAGAAATCTGTTTCTGTGACTCCTACACCAGCTAGTGAGGAAGCTAATGATGATGATCATATAACTTCAGATCAAGTTACTATCGAACCTCGTAGGTCAACCAGAGTAAGATCCGCACCAGAGTGGTACGGTAATCCTATTCTGGAGGTCATGTTACTTGACCAAGGCGAACCTACAAACTATGAAGAAGCGATGGTGAGCCCAGATTCCGCAAAATGGCTTGAGGCCATGAAATCTGAGATGGGATCCATGTATGAGAACAAAGTGTGGACTTTGTTGACTTATCCAATGATCGGCAAGCCATAGAGAATAAATGGATCTTCAAGAAGAAGACTGACGCTGACGGTAATGTTACTGTCTACAAAGCTCGACTTGTTGCAAAAGGTTTTTGACAAGTTCAAGGAGTTGACTACGATGAGGCTTTCTCACCTGTAGCGATGCTTAAGTCTGTCCGAATCATGTTAGCAATTGCCGCATTTTATGATTATGAAATTTGGCAGATGGATGTCAAAACTGCATTTCCTGAATGGATTTCTGGAAGAAGAGTTGTATATGATGCAACCGGAAGGTTTTGTCGGTCCAAAGGGAGCTAACAAAGTGTGCAAGTTCCAGCGGTCCATTTATGGACTGGTGCAAGCCTCTCGGAGTTGGAATAAACGTTTTGATAGTGTGATCAAAGCATATGGTTTTATACAGACTTTTGGAGAAGCCTGTATTTACAAGAAAGTGAGTGGGAGCTCTGTAGCATTTCTAATATTATATGTGGATGACATATTACTGATTGGAAATGATATATAATTTCTGGATAGCATAAAAGGATACTTGAATAAGAGTTTTTCAATGAAAGACCTCGGTGAAGCTGCTTACATATTGGGCATCAAGATCTATAGAGATAGATCAAGACGCTTGATAGGACTTTCACAGAGCACATAGCTTGACAAAGTTTTGAAAAAGTTCAAAATGGATCAAGCAAAGAAAGGATTCTTGCCTGTGTTACAAGGTGTGAAGTTGAGTCAGACTCAATGCCCGACCACTGCAGAAGATAGAGAGAAAATGAAAGATGTTCCCTATACTTCAGCCATAGGCTCTATCATGTATGCAATGCTGTGTACCAGACCTGATGTGTGCCTTGCTATTAGCTTAGCAGGGAGGTACCAAAGTAATCCAGGAGTGAATCACTGGACAACGGTCAAGAACATCCTGAAATACCTGAAAAGGACTAAGGATATGTGTCTCGTTTATGGAGGTGACAAAGAGCTAGTCGTAAATGGTTACGTCGATGCAAGCTTTGACACTGATCTGGACGATTCTAAATCGCAAACCGGATACGTGTCTACATTGAACGGTGGAGCTGTCAGTTGGTGCAGTTCTAAACAAAGCGTTGTGGCGGGATCTACGTGTGAAGCGGGGTACATAGCTGCTTCGGAGGCAACAAATGAAGGAGTCTGTATGAAGGAGGTCATATCCGATCTAGGTGTCATACCTAGTGCATCGGGTCCAATGAAAATCTTTTGTGACAATACTGGTGCAATTGCCTTGGCAAAGGAATCCAAATTTCACAAGAGAACCAAGCACATCAAGAGATGCTTCAATTCCATCCGGGACCAAGTCCAGGTGGGAGACATAGAGATTTGCAAGATACATACGGATCTGAATGTTGTAGACCCGTTGACTAAGCCTCTTCCACGAGCAAAACATGATCAACACCAAAACTCCATGGGTGTTAGAATCATTACTATGTAATCTAGATTATTGACTCTAGTGCAAGTGGGAGACTGAAGGAAATATGCCCTAGAGGCAATAATAAAGTTATTATTTATTTCCTCATATCATGATAAATGTTTATTATTCATGCTAGAATTGTATTAACTGGAAACATAATACATGTGTGAATACATAGACAAACATAGTGTCACTAGTATGCCTCTACTTGACTAGCTCGTTAATCATAGATGGTTGAGTTTCCTAGCCATAGACATGAGTTGTCATTTGATTAACGGGATCACATCATTAGGAGAATGATGTGATTGACTTGACCCATTCCGTTAGCTTAGCACTTGATCGTTTAGTATGTTGCTATTGCTTTCTTCATGACTTATACATGTTCCTATGACTATGAGATTATGCAACTCCCGTTTACGGGGGGAACACTTTGTGTGCTACCAAACGTCACAACGTAACTGGGTGATTATAAAGGTGCTCTACAGGTGTCTCTGAAGGTACTTGTTGAGTTGGCGTATTTCGAGATTAGGATTTGTCACTCCGATTGTCGGAGAGGTATCTCTGGGCCCTCTCGGTAATGCACATCACTATAAGCCTTGCCAGCAATGTGACTAATGAGTTAGTTGCGGGATGATGCATTACATAACGAGTAAAGAGACTTGTCGGTAACGAGATTGAACTAGGTATTGAGATACCGACGATCGAATCTCGGGCAAGTAACATACCGATGACAAAGGGAACAACGTATGTTGTTATGCGGTTTGACCGATAAAGATCTTCGTAGGATATGTGGGAGCCAAAATGAGCATCCAGGTTCCGCTATTGGTTATTGATCGGAGACGTGTCTCGGTCATGTCTACATAGTTCTCGAACCCGTAGGGTCCGCAGGCTTAAAGTTCGGTGACGAACGGTATTATGAGTTTTTGTGTTTTGATGTACCGAAGGTAGTTCGGAGTCCTGGATATGATCACGGACACGACGAGGAGTCTCGAAATGGTCGAGACGTAAAGATCGATATATTGGATGACTATGTTCGGACACCGGAAGTGTTTTGGGAGGTTTCGGACATTTACAGGAGTACCAGGGGGTTACCGGAACCCCCCGGGGAGTATATTGGGCCTAATGGGCCTTAGTGGGAGAAGAGGAGGGGCGGCCAGGGCAGCCGCGCGCCCCCTCCCCCTCTAGTCCGAATTGGACAAGGAGGGGGGGCGGCGCCCCCCTTTTTCCTTCTCCTCCTCTCTCCCTTCCTTCCCTTCTCCTACTCCAACAACGAAAGGAGGAGTCCTACTCCCGGTGGGAGTAGGACTCCCCCCTTGGTGCGCCCTCCTTGGCCGGCCACCTCTCCCCCTTGCTCCTTTATATACGGGGGCAGAGGGGCACCTCTAGACACACAAGTTGATCTGTTGATCTCTCCCAGCCGTGTGCGGTGCCCCCTCCACCATATTCCACCTCGATCAGATCGTAGCGGTGCTTAGGCGAAGCCCTGCGTCGGTAGCAACATCATCATTGTCATCATGCCGTCGTGCTGACGGAACTCTCCCGTGAAGCTCTGCTGGATCGGAGTTCGCGGGACGTCATCGAGCTGAACGTGTGCTGAACTCGGAGGTGTTGTACGTTCGGTACTTGGATCGGTCGGATCGTGAAGATGT
The DNA here is from genome assembly GCF_018294505.1 of Triticum aestivum. NCBI lineage: Eukaryota > Viridiplantae > Streptophyta > Magnoliopsida > Poales > Poaceae > Triticum > Triticum aestivum. The sequence continues at coordinate 384,758,118 of NC_057814.1, read as the reverse complement.
ACGAGTACATCAACCGCGTTGTGCTAACGCTTTCTCTTTTGGTCTACGAGGGTATGTGGACAACACTCTCCCCTCTCGTTGCTATGCATCACCATGATCTTGCGTGTGCGTAGGATTTTTTTTGAAATTACTACGTTCCCCAACAGTGGCTTCCGAGCCAGGTTTATGCTAGATGTTATATGCACGAGTAGAACACAAGTGAGTTGTGGGCGATACAAGTCATATTGCTTACCAGCATGTCATACTTTGGTTCGGCGGTATTGTTGGATGAAGCGGCCCGGACCGACATTACGCGTATGCTTACGCTAGACTGGTTCTACCGACGTGCTTTGCACACAGGTGGCTGGCGGGTGTCAGTTTCTCCAACTTTAGTTGAACCGAGTGTGACTACGCCCGGTCCTTGAGAAGGTTAAAACAACACTAACTTGACGAACTATCGGTGTGGTTTTGATGCGTAGGTAAGAACGGTTCTTGCTCAGCCCGTAGCAGCCACGTAAAACTTGCAACAACAAAGTAGAGGACGTCTAACTTGTTTTTGCAGGGCATGTTGTGATGTGATATGGTGAAGGCATGATGCTATATTTTATTATGAGATGATCATGTTTTGTAACCGAGTTATCGGCAACTGGCAGGAGCCATATGGTTGTCGCTTTATTGTATGCAATGAAATCGCCCTGGAATTGCTTTACTTTATCACTAAGCGGTAGCGATAGTCGTAGAAGCAATAGTTGGCGAGACGACAACGATGCTACGATGGAGATCAAGGTGTCGTGCCGGTGACAATGGTGATCATGATGGTGCTTCGGAGATGGAGATCACAAGCACAAGATGATGATGGCCATATCATATCACTTATATTGATTGCATGTGATGTTTATCCTTTATGCATCTTATTTTGCTTTGATTGACGGTAGCATTGTAAGATGATCTCTCACTAAATTTCAAGATAAAAGTGTTCTCCCTGAGTATGCACCGTTGCCAAAGTTCGTCGTGCCGAGACACCACGTGATGATCGGGTGTGATAAGCTCTACGTTCATCTACAACGGGTGCAAGCCAGTTTTGCACACGCAGAATACTTGGGTTAAACTTGACGAGCCTAGCATATGCAGATATGGCCTCGGAACACTGAGACCGAAAGGTCAAGCGTGAATCATATAGTAGATATGGTCAACATAGTGATGTTCACCATTGAAAACTACTCCATCTCACGTGATGATCGGACATGGTTTAGTTGATTTGGATCACGTGATCACTTAGATGATTAGAGGGATGTCTATCTAAGTGGGAGTTCTTAAGTAATATGATTAATTGAACTTAAATTTATCATGAACTTAGTACCTGATAGTATTTTGCTTATCTATGTTGTTATAGATAGATGGCCCGTGCTAATGTTCCGTTGAATTTTAATGCGTTCCTTGAGAAAGCAAAGTTGAAAGATGATGGTGGCAATTACACGGACTGGGTCCGTAACTTGAGGAGTATCCTCATTGCTGCACAGAAGAATGACGTCCTGGAAGCACCGCTGGGTGCCAGGCCTGCTGCAGATGCAACTGACGACATTAAGAACGTGTGTGAAGAGCAAAGCTGATGACTACTCGATAGTTCAGTGTGCCATGCTTTACGGCTTAGAACCGGGACTTCAACGACGTTTTGAACGTCATGGAGCATATGAGATGTTCCAAGAGTTGAAGTTAATATTTCAAGCAAATGCCCGGATTGAGAGATATGAAGTCTCCAATAAGTTCTACAGCTGCAAGATGGAGGAGAATAGTTCTGTCAGTGAACATATACTCAAAATGTCTGGGTATAACAATCACTTGATTCAACTGGGAGTTAATCTCCGGATGATAGTGTCATTGACAGAATTCTTCAATCACTGCCACCAAGCTACAAGAGCTTCGTGATGAACTATAATATGCAAGGGATGGATAAGACAATTCCCGAGCTCTTCGCAATGGTAAAGGCTGCGGAGGTAGAAATCAAGAAGGAGCATCAAGTGTTGATGGTCAACATGAAGGAAATATGCCCTAGAGGCAATAATAAAGTTATTATTTATTTCCTTATATCATGATAAATGTTTATTATTCATGCTAGAATAGTATTAACCGGAAACATGATACATGTGTGAATACATGGACAAACAGAGTGTCACTAGTATGCCTCTACTTGACTAGCTCGTTGATCAAAGATGGTTATGTTTCCTAGCCATAGACATGAGTTGTCATTTGATTAACGGGATCACATCATTAGGAGAATGATGTGATTGACTTGACCCATTCCGTTAGCTTAGCACTTTATCGTTTAGTATGTTGCTATTGCTTTCTTCATGACTTATACATGTTCCTATGACTCTGAGATTATGCAACTCCCGTTTACCGGAGGAACACTTTGTGTGCTACCAAACGTCACAACGTAACTGGGTGATTATAAAGGTGCTCTACAGGTGTCTCCGAAGGTACTTGTTGAGTTGGCGTATTTCGAGATTAGGATTTGTCACTCCGATTGTCGGAGAGGTATCTCTGGGCCCACTCGGTAATACACATCACTATAAGCCTTGCAAGCATTGTAACTAATGAGTTAGTTGCGGGATGATGTATTACGGAACGAGTAAAGAGACTTGCCGGTAACGAGATTGAACTAGGTATTGAGATATCGACGATCGAAACCTCGGGCAAGTAACATACCAATGACAAAGGGAACAACGTATGTTGTTATGCGGTTTGACCGATAAAGATCTTCGTAGAATATGTAGGAGCCAATATGAGCATCCAGGTTCCGCTATTGGTTATTGACCGGAGACGTGTCTCGGTCATGTCTACATAGTTCTCGAGCCCGTAGGGTCCGCACGCTTAAAGTTCGATGACAGTTATATTATGAGTTTATGTGTTTTGATGTACCGAAGATAGTTCAGAATCCCGGATGTGATCACGGACATGACGAGGAGTCTCGAAATGGTCGAGACATAAAGATTGATATATTGGAAGCCTATATTTGGATATCGGAATTGTTCCGGGTGAAATCGGGATTTTACCGGAGTACCGGGGGTTACCGGAACCCCCCGGGGGTTTAATGGGCCAAAATGGGCCTTAGTGGAGAAGAGGAGGGGCGGCCAGGGCAGGCCGCGCGCCCCTCCTCCTCTAGTCTGAATTGGACAAGGAGGCGGGGGGGGGGGGCGCCCCCCTTTCCTTCCTCTCTCCCTCCTCCTTCCCCCTTCTCCTACTCCATCTAGGAAAGGAGGGAGTCCTACTCCCGGTGGGAGTAGGACTCCTCCCTGGCGCGCCTCCTCCTGGCCGGCCGCCTCTCCCCCCTTGCTCCTTTATATACGGGGGCAGGGGCACCTCTAGACACAACAATTGATCCCTTGGATCTCTTAGTCGTGTGCGGTGCCCCCCTCCACCATAGTCCACCTCGATAATATCGTAGCGGTGCTTAGGCGAAGCCCTGCGTCGGTAGAACATCATCATCGTCACCACGCCGTCGTGCTGACAGAACTCTCCCTCAAAGCTCGGCTGGATCGGAGTTCGAGGGACGTCATCGAGATGAACGTGTGCTGAACTCGGAGGTGCCGTACGTTCGGTACTTGATTGGTTGGATCGTGAAGACGTACGACTACATCAACCGCGTTGTGCTAACGCTTCCGCTTTCGGTCTACGAGGGTACATGGACAACACTCTCCCCTCTCGTTGCTATGCATCACCATGATCTTGCGTGTGCGTAGGAATTTTTTTGAAATTACTACGTTCCCCGACACAACAAGACCACCAGTTTCAAGAAAAAGGGTAAAGGGAAGAAGAAGGGAAACTTCAAGAAGAACGGCAAACAAGTTGCTGCTCAAGAGAAGAAACCCAAGTCTGGACCTAAGCCTGAGACTGAGTGCTTCTACTGCAAGCAGACTTGTCACTGGAAGCGGAACTGCCCCAAGTATTTGGCGGATAAGAAGGATGGCAAGGTGAACAAAGGTATATGTGATATACATGTTATTGATCTGTACCTTACTAGAGCTCGTAGTAGCACCTGGGTATTTGATACTGGTTCTGTTGCTAATATTTGCAACTCGAAACAGGGACTACGGATTAAGCGAAGACTGGCTAAGGACGAGGTGACGATGCGCGTGGGAAATGGTTCCAAAGTCGATGTGATCGCCGTCGGCACGCTACCTCTACATCTACCTTGGGGATTAGTTTTAGACCTAAATAATTGTTATTTGGTGCCAGCGTTGAGCATGAACATTATATCTGGATCTTGTTTGATGCGAGACGATTATTCATTTAAATCTGAGAATAATGGTTGTTCCACTTATATGAGTAATATCTTTTATGGTCATGCACCCTTGAAGAGTGGTCTATTTTTTTTTGAATCTCGATAGTAGTGATACACATATTCATAATGTTGAAGCCAAAAGATGCAGAGTTGATGATGATAGTGCAACTTATTTGTCGCACTGCCGTTTGGGTCATATTGGTGTAAAGCGCATGAAGAAACTCCATACTGATGGACCTTTGGAATCACTTGATTATGAATCCCTTGGTACTTGCGAACCATGCCTTATGGGCAAGATGACTAAAACGCCGTTCTCCGGAACAATGGAGCGAGCAACAGATTTGTTGGAGATCATACATACTGATGTATGTGGTCCGATGAATATTGAGGCTCGCGGCGGGTATCATTCTTTTCTCACCTTCACAGATGATTTGAGCAAATATGGGTATATCTACTTAATGAAACATAAATCTGAAACATTTGAAAAGTTCAAAGAATTTCAGAGTGAAGTGGAAAATCATCGTAACAAGAAAATAAAGTTTCTACGATCTGATCGTGAAGGAGAATATTTGAGTTACGAGTTTGGTCTACATTTGAGACAATGCGGAATAGTTTCGCAACTCACGCCACCCGGAACACCACAGCGTAATGGTGTGTCCGAACGTCGTAATCGTACTTTACTAGATATGGTGCGATCTATGATGTCTCTTACTGATTTACCGCTATCGTTTTGGGGTTATGCTTTAGAGACAGCTGCATTCACGTTAAATAGGGCACCATCGAAATCCGTTGAGACGATGCCTTATGAACTGTGGTTTGGCAAGAAACCAAAGTTGTCGTTTCTTAAAGTTTGGGGCTGCGATGCTTATGTGAAAAAGCTTCAACCTGATAAGCTCGAACCCAAATCAGAGAAATGTGTCTTCATAGGATACCCTAAGGAAACTGTTGGGTACACCTTCTATCACAGATCCGAAGGCAAGACATTCATTACTAAGAATGGATCCTTTCTAGAGAAGGAGTTTCTCTCGAAAGAAGTGAGTGGGAGGAAAGTAGAACTTGATGAGGTAACTATACCTGCTCCCTTATTGGAAAGTAGTTCATCACAGAAATCTGTTTCTGTGACCCCTACACCAATTAGTGAGGAAGCTAATGATGATGATCATATAACTTCAGATCAAGTTACTACCGAACCTCGTAGGTCAACCAGAGTAAGATCCGCACCAGAGTGGTACGGTAATCCTATTCTGGAGGTCATGTTACTTGACCAAGGCGAACCTACGAACTATGAAGAAGCGATGGTGAGCCCAGATTCCGCAAAATGGCTTGAGGCCATGAAATCTGTGATGGGGTCCATGTATGAGAACAAAGTGTGGACTTTGGTTGACTTGCCCAATGATCGGCAAGCCATAGAGGATAAATGGATCTTCAAGAAGAAGACTGACGCTGACGGTAATGTTACTGTCTACAAAGCTCGACTTGTTGCAAAAGGTTTTCGACAAGTTCAAGGAGTTGACTACGATGAGACTTTCTCACCCGTAGCGATGCTTAAGTCTGTTCGAATCATGTTAGCAATTGCCGCATTTTTTGATTATGAAATTTGGCAAATGGATGTCAAAACTGCATTCCTGAATGGATTTCTGGAAGAAGAGTTGTATATGATGCAACCGGAAGGTTTTGTCGATCCAAAGGGAGCTAACAAAGTGTGCAAGCTCCAGCGATCCATTTATGGACTGGTGCAAGCCTCTCGGAGTTGGAATAAACGTTTTGATACTATGATCAAAGCATATGGTTTTACACAGACTTTTGGAGAAGCCTGTATTTACAAGAAAGTGAGTGGGAGCTCTGTAGCATTTCTAATATTATATGTGGATGACATATTACTGATTGGAAATGATATATAATTTCTGGATAGCATAAAAGGATACTTGAATAAGAGTTTTTCAATGAAAGACCTCGGTGAAGCTGCTTACATATTGGGCATCAAGATCTATAGAGATAGATCAAGACGCTTGATAGGACTTTCACAGAGCACATAGCTTGACAAAGTTTTGAAAAAGTTCAAGATGGATCAAGCAAAGAAAGGGTTCTTGCCTGTGTTACAAGGTGTGAAGTTGAGTCAGACTCAATGCCCGACCACTGCAGAAGATAGAGAGAAAATGAAAGATGTTCCCTATGCTTCAGGCATAGGCTCTATCAGGTATGCAATGATGTGTACCAGACCTAATGTGTGCCTTGCTATTAGCTTAGCAGGGAGGCACCAAAGTAATCCAGGAGTGGATCACTGGACAGCGGTCAAGAACATCCTGAAACACCTGAAAAGGACTAAGGATATGTTTCTCGTTTATGGAGGTGACAAAGAGCTAGTCGAAATGGTTACCTCGATGCAAGCTTTGACACTGATCCGGACGATTCTAAATCGCAAACCGGATACGTGTTTACATTGAACGGTGGAGCTGTCAGTTGGTGCAGTTCTAAACAAAGCGTTGTGGCGGGATCTACATGTGAAGCGGAGTACATAGCTGCTTCGGAAGCAGCAAATGAAGGAGTCTGGATGAAGGAGTTCATATCCGATCTAGGTGTCATACCTAGTGCATCGGGTCCAATGAAAATCTTTTGTGACAATACTGGTGCAATTGCCTTGGCAAAGGAATCCAGATTTCACAAGAGAACCATGCACATCAGGAGACGCTTCAATTCCATCCGGGACCAAGTCCAGGTGGGAGACATAGAGATTTGCAAGATACATACGGATCTGAATGTTGTAGACCCGTTGACTACGCCTCTTCCACGAGCAAAACATGATCAACACCAAAACTCCATGGGTGTTAGAATCATTACTGTGTAATCTAGATTATTGACTCTAGTGCAAGTGGGAGACTGAAGGAAATATGCCCTAGAGGCAATAATAAAGTTATTATTTATTTCCTCATATCATGATAAATGTTTATTATTCATGCTAGAATTGTATTAACCGGGAACATAATACATGTGTGAATACATAGACAAACATAGTGTCACTAGTATGCCTCTACTTGACTAGCTCGTTAATCGAAGATGGTTGAGTTTCCTAGCCATGGACATGAGTTGTCATTTGTTTAACGGGATCACATCGTTAGGAGAATGATGTGATTGACTTGACCCATTCCGTTAGCCTAGCACTTGATCGTTTAGTATGTTGCTATTGCTTTCTTCATGACTCATACATGTTCCTATGACTATGAGATTATGCAACTCCCGTTTACCGGAGGAACACTTTGTGTGCTACCAAACGTCACAATGTAACTGGGTGATTATAAAGGTGCTCTACAGGTGTCTCCGAAGGTACTTGTTGAGTTGGCGTATTTCGAGATTAGGATTTGTCACTCCGATTGTCGGAGAGGTATCTCTGGGCCCTCTCGGTAATGCACATCACTATAAGCCTTGCAAGCAATGTGACTAATGAGTTAGTTGCGGGATGATGTATTACATAACGAGTAAAGAGACTTGTCGGTAACGAGATTGAACTAGGTATTGAGATACCGACGATCGAATCTCGGGCAAGTTATGTACCGATGACAAAGGGAACAACATATGTTGTTATGCGATTTGACCGATAAAGATCTTCGTAGAATATGAGGGAGCCAAATTGAGCATCCAGGTTCTGCTATTGGTTATTGACCGGAGACATGTCTCGGTCATGTCTACATAGTTCTCGAACCCGTAGGGTCCGCACGCTTAAAGTTTGGTGATGATCGGTATTATGAGTTTTTGTGTTTTGATGTACCGAAGGTAGTTCGGAGTCCCGGATATGATCACGGAAATGACAAGGAGTCTCGAAATGGTCGAGACATAAAGATCGATATATTGGATGACTATGTTCGGACACCGAAAGTGTTTCGGGAGGTTTCGGACATTTACCAGTGTACCGGGGGGTTACCGGAACCCCCCGGGGAGTATATTGGGCCTAATGGGCCTTAGTGGGAGAAGAGGAGGGGCGGCCAGGGCAGCCGTGCGCCCCTCCCCCTCTAGTCCGAATTGGACAAGGAGGGGGGGCGGCGCCCCCCTTTTCCCTTCTCCTCCTCTCTCCCTTCCTTCCCTTCTCCTACTCCAACAAGGAAAGGAGGAGTCCTACTCCCGGTGGGAGTTGGACTCCCCCCTTGGCGCGCCCTCCTTGGCCGGCCGCCTCTCCCCCTTGCTCCTTTATATACGGGGGCAGGGGGCACCTCTAGACACACAAGTTGATCTGTTGATCTCTCCCAGCCGTGTGCGGTGCCCCCCTCCACCATATTCCACCTCGACCATATCGTAGTGGTGCTTAGGCGAAGCCCTGCGTCGGTAGCAACATCATCACTGTCATCACGCCGTCATGCTGATGGAACTCTCCCGTGAAGCTCTGCTGGATCAGAGTTCGCGGGACGTCATCGAGCTGAACGTGTGCTAAACTCGGAGGTGCCGTACGTTCGGTACTTGGATCGGTCGGATCGTGAAGACGTACGACTACATCAACCGTGTTGTGCTAACGCTTCCGCTTTCGGTCTACGAGGTTACGTGGACAACACTCTCCCCTCTTGTTGCTATGCATCACCATGATCTTGCGTGTGCGTAGGAATTTTTTTGAAATTACTACGTCCCCAACAAACATGCCCTGCAAAAACAAGTTAGACGTCCTCTACTTTGTTGTTGGAAGTTTTACGTGGCTGCTATGGGCTGAGCAAGAACCGTTCTTACCTACGCATCAAAAACCACAACGATTTTTTGTCAAGTGTGCTTTTTTAACCTTCAACAAACACCGGGCATAGTCACACTCGATTCAACTAAAGTTGGCGCAACTGACACCCACTGGCCACCTCTGTGCGAAGCACGTCGATAGAACCATTCTTGCGTAAGCATACGAGTAATGTCGGTCTAAGCTACTTCATCCAACAATACCGCCGAATCAAAGTATGACATGCTGGTAAGCAGTATGACTATTATCGCCCACAACTCTTTGTGTTCTACTCGTGCATATAACATCTACGCATAGACCTGGCTCGGATGCCACTGTTGGGGAACGCAGTAATTTCAAAAAATTCCTACGCACACGCAAGATCTATCATGGTGATGCATAGCAACGAGAGGGGAGAGTGTAGTCCACGTACCCTCGTAGACCGTAAGCGGAAGCGTTATGACAACGCGGTTGATGTAGTCGTACGTCTTCACGATCCGACCGATCCTAGTAGCGAAAGTACAGCACCTCCGCGATCTGCACACGTTCAGCTCGGTGACGTCCCATGAACTCTCGATCCAGCTGAGTATCGAGGCAGAGCTTCGTCAGCACGACGGCGTGATGATGGTGATGATGAAGCTACCGGCGCAGGGCTTCGCCTAATCACTACAACGATATGACCGAGGTGGATTATGGTGGAGGGGGGCACCGCACATGGCTAAGACAATGATCAACTTGTGTGTCTATGGGGTGCCCCCCTCCGTCGTATATAAAGGAGTGGAGGAGGGGGAGGGCCGACCCTCTCTATGGCGCCCCCTAGGGGAGTCCTATTCCCACCGGGAGTAGGATTCCCCCCTTCCAAGTAGGAGTAGGAGAGGAAGGAAGGAGGAGAGAGGGAGGAAGGAAAGGTGGGCCGGCCCCCCTCCCAATTCGGATTGAGCTTGGGGGGGCGCGCCCCCTCCTAGGCCGCCTCCTCCTCTCTCCCACTAAGGCCCATGTACTCCCCGGGGGGTTCCGGTAAACCCCCGGTACTCCGGTAAATGCCCGAACTCACCCGGAACCATTCCGATGTCCAAACATAGGCTTCCAATATATCGATCTTTATGCCTCAACCATTTTGAGACTCCTCGTCATGCCCGTGATCACATCCGGGACTCCGAACAACCTTCGGTTCATCAACACACATAAACTCATAATACCGATCGTCACCGAACGTTAAGCGTGCGGACCCTACGGGTTCGAGAACTATGTAGACATGACCGAGACTCATCTCCGATCAATAACCAATAGCGGAACCTGGATGCTCATATTGGTTCCTACATATTCTACGAAGATCTTTATCGGTCAAACCGCATAACAGCATATGTTGTTCCCTTTGTCATCGGTATGTTACTTGCCCGAGATTCGATCGTCGGTATCTTAATACCTAGTTCAATCTCGTTACCGGCAAGTCTATTTATTCATTTCGTAATGCAACATCCTGTAACTAACTCATTAGTCACAATGCTTGCAAGGCTTATAGTGATGTGCATTACCGAGAGGGCCCAGAGATACCTCTCTGATACTCGGAGTGACAAATCCTAATCTCGATCTATGCCAACTCAACAAACACCATCGGAGACACCTACAGAGCATCTTTATAATCACCCAGTTACGTTGTGACGTTTGATAGCACACTAAGTGTTCCTCCGGTATTCGTGAGTTGCATAATCTCATAGTCATAGGAACATGTATAAGTTATGAAGAAAGCAATAACAACAAACTAAACAATCATCGTGCTAAGCTAACGGATGGGTCAAGTCAATCACATCATTCTCTAATGATGTGATCCCGTTTATCAAATGACAGCTCTTTGTCCATGGTTAGGAAACTTAACCATCTTTGATTAACGAGCTAGTCAAGTAGAGGCATACTAGTGACACTCTGTTTGTCTATGTATTCATACATGTACTAAGTTTTCGGTTAATACAATTCTAGCATGAATAATAAACATTTATCATGATATAAGGAAATATAAATAACAACTTTATTATTGCCTCTAGGGCATATTTCCTTCAGTCCTCTGTTCCAAACTCTGTTTTGATATACCAGTATTTTCAGTGGAGACCCGTTAAGGTTGAACATCCACCTAGAACAAATAGCTACACTCCTCCACAACTGAACAATGGACTAGACCTTGAATTTTCAATTTGACGTGAAGGAGTTTCACCAAGTGTCTTACCAGTACTAGGTTGCCGAAGGCTGACCCCTCGGGTGGAGCATATTGGTCACTCCTGGTCTGTTGATGAACTTACTAGAGATCACCCTAATCTCATAGACTGTGACCAGCAATTAGGCTCATATAGGTGTGTTCCTCCAAAGATCGCTCTGTAGGGCAGCATGTTGCTTTTACAAGCCTTGGAACACATTAAGACAAAAGTCAACCTGCCATATAGTTGTGCATCTCCAACGGAGTGGGTTAGTTAAAATACTCTCCTCAGTTAACCACTAGCTTGTTTTCCCAGGTCCTACTTCACGGGATCTCTGATCACATAGGTTGGGTTACTACCATAACTCATGCGGGTCTCATACCCATCTCCCTCGGTGCATTATCTATCACAACAAGCGATAGCCCTTTTGTAAAGGGATCTACCAGATTCTTAGCCGTTTGGACATATTCCAACGCTATCACTCCGGAGTTTCTTAGTTTTCTGACAGCTTTTCGTCTCATTCTTATGTGTTTGTTGGACTTCATGTTGTCCTTTGAACTCTTCACCTTAGTGATAATAGTCTGATTATCACAGTTCATAAGGATAGCCGGAACCGGTTTATCGACCACTGGCAAGTCCATCAAAAGATCTCGAAGCCATCCTGCTTCGACACCAGATGTGTCTAATGCTGTTAATTCTGCTTCCATTGTCGATCTCGTTAAGATCGTTTGCTTGCAAGACTTCCAGGAAACAGCGCCACCTCCAAGAGTAAACATATACCCAGTTGTGGCCTTCATCTCATCAGCATCAGAGACCAATTCGCGTCACTATAGCCTTCAAGTACCGACGGGTATCCGGTATAGTGAAGTCCATAGTTCATAGTACCCTTCAGATAGCGCATAACTCTTTCAACAACACGCCAATGAACATCACCCGGTTTTGGAACAAACCAACTCAGTTTGCTCACAGCAAAAGCGATGTCAGGCCTCGTAGCGCTCGCTAGGTACATAAGTGAACCAATGATTTGAGAGTATCTTAATTGATCTATAGCCATGCATTTGGACTTTCGAATCAACACGCTAGGATCATATGGTGTTTGAGATGGCGTGTAGTTTGCATATCCAAAACGACTCAACACCTTCTCAACATAATGGGATTGCAGAAGTGTAATCTCACCCTCATTATCTCTCAGTAGCTTGATGTTCAAGATAACATCAGCCACACCAAGGTCTTTCATGTCAAAGTTCTAAGATAGAAACGACTTGACCTCCTCAATGACTTTAAGGTTGGTTCTGAATACAGTATGTCATCAACATACAAGCACAATATAACTCCTTCACCCCCACCATGGCGATAGTATACACATTTGTCAGCTTCATTAACAACAAAACCAACAGATGTCAGAGTTGTATTAAAATTATCATGCCATTGATTAGGTGCTTGTTTCAGGCCATACAAAGATTTCAGCAACCTACACACTTTTCCTTCCTGACCATCTATCACAAAGCCATCTGGCTGTTGCATGTAGATTTCCTTGTTTAGCTCTCCATTCAGGAAAGCCATCTTAACATCCATCTGGTGGACGAGAAGATCATGCGAGGCCGCCAACGAGAGTAATACTCGAATGGTGGTTAGTATGACCACATGTTAATAAGTATCAAAGAAATCTTCCTCTTCTTTCTGGTCATAGCCCTTGGACACAAGCCTAGCCTTGTACTTTTCAATCGTACCATCAGGCCTAAGCTTCTTTTTGAACACCCATTTACAACCCAATGGTTTATAGCCATAGGGGCGTTTAGTGATTTCCCATGTCCCGTTAGCCATGATGGAGTCCATCTCGCTACAGACCGCTTCTTTCCAATAGTCAGCATCCGAAGACACATAAGCTTCTGAAATAGAAGTGGGAGTATCATCCACAAGGTATACAAGGAAATCATCACCAAAAGACTTTGCAGTCCTCTGTCTCTTGCCCCTACCAAGGGTTTCCTTGTCATCCTCCTTAGGATTTCCATCATGTGTCTATTCATAATATAACATCAGAATGGCAGGTTCAGGAGTCTCCTCAGATTCTAGCCTAGAAGTGCTTTGCATATCTCTCATAGGAAAAATATCCTCAAAGAATGTAGCATCTTTAGACTCCATAATCGTACCGACCTTCATGTCAGGTACCTCAGATTTCACTACCAGAAATCTATAGCCGACGCCATTCTTAGCGTAGCCCAAATTAACGCAGTCCACAGTCTTTGGTCCAAGCTTACACTTTTTGGGGATTGGCACATTGACTTTCGCCAAGCAGCCCCAAGTACGTAAGTATGAGAGTGTCGTTCTTCTCTTTTCCCATTGTTCATAAGGAGTGATCTCATTGTCTTTTGTCGGAACTTTATTCAAGACATGACATGATGTCAGTATAGCCTCCCCCACCATGCCTTGGATAAACCCGATGTATCTAACATGGCATTAACCAAATTTGTTAGAGTACGATTTTTCCGTTCGGCAACCCCATTTGACTGAGGTGAATAGGGAGGCGTCCTCTCATGAATAATTCTGTGTTCCGCATAGAAAGAATCAAACTCATTAGAGAATACTCTCCACCACGATCTGACCGAACTCGTGTTATTTTCTTTTCAAGTTGATTCTCAACTTCGGCCTTATAGATTTTAAAAGTAGCGTAGAGCCTCATCTTTAGTGTTTAAAAGATATACATAGCAATATCTAGTAGAATCATCTATCAGTGTCATGAAGTATCTTTTTCCACCTTTAGTCAATACACCATTCGTCTCACAAAGATTAGAATGTGTATGAGTTCTAACGGCGCCAAATGTCTCTCCTCCGCAACCTTATGGGGCTTGCGAGGTTGCTTTGCTTGCACACACGAATGGCAGTTAGATCTTTGGCTAAAGTGAAACTTGGGATTAAATTCAATTTTGCTAACCGCGTCATACTACCAAAACCAATGTGACAAAGACGTGAATGCCAAACTTCTGTTTCATTAACACTCGAATGAATACTGTTCACGACTTTATTACAAAAATCAGCGAGGGAAAAACAGAATAGACCTCTGCATTCATAACCTTTTCCAACAATCAGTCCATATTTCGTAACAACTACTTTATTAGACTCGAAAACCAATTTAAACCCTTCTCTACATAGAAGGGAACCACTAACGAGATTCTTCTTGATGGCGGGGACATGCTGCACGTTCTTCAGTTGCACGATCCTTCCCGAAGTAAACTTCAGATGGACCGTGCCAACACCATGAACACAAGCACTCGCGCTGTTCCCCATCAGTATGGACCCGTTCCCTGTGGCCTGACAAGAAGAAAACAATGAAATATTAGCACACACATGAATATTTGCACCAGTGTCAATCCACCAATCAGTAGACTGACAAACTGAAAATACAGTAAACAAATTACCATACCCAGATGGCCCACTCTCATCGTTGCTCACAATCATGTTGACAGTCTTGGAGTCCTGTCCTGGCTTCTTAAACTTGTTTGGGCACTTGGGAGCCAAATGTTCATCTGAACCACAAGTGAAACAGCCACCCTTCTTCTTATCTTTCTTGAAGGTCTTCTTGCCCTTCTTCTTAAACTCGGTATTCTGTTGGACACCAGTCTTCCCCTTGGGCTTGTGAGGGTTGAAGTTCTTCTACACCACATTGGCGACAGAGGTCCCTTCGGTCCCTTTTCCGTGCGAGTCCTTTGCCCTCAAATTCTGCTTGACACTCAGATGGCCAATGACATCCTCAACTGAGAATTCACGCCTGTGATGTTTTAGAGTAGTGGCAAAGTTCCTCCAGGAATTGGGTAACTTAGTGATAATGCAACCCGCGACAAATTTGCCCGGCAGCACACACTTGAGAAGCTCAAGCTCCTTAGCTATGCACTGTATCTCATGAGCCTGTTCCAATATAGAATGGTTTTTGACCATTTTGTAATCGTGGAACAGCTCCATAATATACATCTCGCTCCCAGCATCCGTTGCGCCGAATTTAGATTCGAGCGCCTCCCACAAGTCCTTGGCGACCCGCATATGTAAGTATGCATCAAGCAGCTTATCTTCGATCATGCTCAGAACGCATCCAACAAAGACGGCGGTGGCCTCCCTGAACGCCTTCTCCTGTTCAGGAGCGATCGTTCCCGTGGGAGTAACACCGGCGACCCAGAACACGTTCATTGCCGTGAGCCATAAGACGGTTTTGGTCTGCCAACGCATAAAGTATGTCCCCGTAAATGGGGCTGGTTTCAGTGTAGCAGCAAAACCATGGATCAAAAATTGCCTACACATATCAGGTTTTTGGATTGTTCAAAAATTAAGCAATTGTTCAATCCAATAATAAATCATGAACATGACATAGGCAGTGCTAATGACATACTGAATTTTGATGATGTACGCACGTACTAGGCAGATAGTAGAAAAATCTACGCAAACCACTAGTACTGCACACATGAAAATAAACAGGAGCGGGGTAGGTGTGTTATACCCTCCAGTAGGCTAGTCGTCCGTAGCAGCAGCGGAGGCGTTGGCCTCATCGGTGATCCTCTTGTCAGCAGCAGCCTTCTCGGCAGCCGCGCGATCGGCGTCAGTGCTCATGGTAAAGATGAAGGTGACGCGGAAGTAGTCGATGTAGAGGAAGTAGTTGAACAGAGGCGAGCAGTCGCGTAGGATACGCTCCCCAAAAACCTAATCGCCTCTCTCCCGTACAGGATCTGGAGAAGTGGGGTTTTGGAGGCCTGCTCTCCCGTCTGCCATGTATGTGGTAGACGGGATGGGATCACCGAAGGCAACAGCAGTGGAAGGAACGACCAGGGAGCAGTGGAGGTGTGAAGTGTTGTATTTGGCTGAGCTGCGATGCCTCATATATATAGCCAGTTGGGTAGGAGAACGGTCCAACAATAAAACCGTTTAATTACAGACGTTTCATCTCCATAAAAACACGTTTAAATACAGACGTTTCCATCTCCACAATAAAACGTATTTATTACAGACGTTTCCATTTCCGCAATGAATATGACGTCTCATATTCATTTTGTGTCTGTAATGGACTCTCCAATTTTGGCCGGCAAAACATTGCATCGGCTCGGCTCATTCCCGCAACCCGCAACCCGCGGTGCGCGCGCGTGTCGTGACGAGGCGTGGCGTGGCGAGGCGGGCGGAGGAGGAGGAGCGTGCGTGTGGAACACCTCTCCTTCCTTCACACCAACTCATACTAGTGGGAGAAAATCTCACCTTATAAGTTGGTGTACATCTCTCTCAACTAGCCATGTGGGACTAAACTTCCCACCACTCCCTTGACAGCATGGCCCCTTAGGGATTTTCTGAAATTGTTAAATGGGCCTATAGCCCAACTAATATTCAGCAATCCCCCACCAGACCCCGAAGGCCTATGGTGTTGTCCTCTGTTCCAAACTCTGTTTTGATATACCAGTATTTTCAGTGGAGACCCGTTAAGGTTGAACATCCACCTCGAACTGTCAGATTCTGGGTTCCGGCAAACCCTTGTGAGGTTCGAACTCTGGGGTGCGCACGAAGAACTCTCTCTCCTAGTTCGCTCGCTCGACGATCTCACGGCCTAGCTCGACAGACCCATGGAACACAAGACACAGCGGTTTATACTGGTTCGGGCCACCGTGTGGTGTAATACCCTACTCCAGTGTGGTGGTGGTGGATTGCCTCGAGGGCTAAGGATGAACTAGTACAGTGGATGGACAACCTCCTAAGGAGAGGCGTTCTAGAGCTCGATGAGCTGGTGAGTGTGAGGGTGATTCGAATGGTCCGTCCCCATCCTATGGTGGTGGCTAGTCCTATTTATAGAGGTCCTGGTCCTGTCCCCAAAAGTTAGGCAGGAAGGGATCCCACAACGGCCAAGTTTGAAGGGGGACAACTAGTACAAGCTATCCTGACAAAAGGTGGTCTTCGCCTGGCAAAGGCTCTGGTGGTGACGCTGCTGTGGGCTCCGCGATGACCTCCGTCCTGCCGTCCTGCTGGTCTTGGTCTTGTTGCACCGATATGGAAACCTTTGCCTTATGCCTCGGGACTCCTCGGCCGCGCCTACTGTCGGTGTCAAAACTGGCGGATCTCGAGTAGGGGGTCCCGAACTGTGTGTCTAAGGTCGATGGTAACAGGAGACTGGGGACACGATGTTTACCCAGGTTCGGGCCCTCTCTATGGAGGTAATACCCTACTTCCTACTTGATTAATCTTGATGAATATGAGTATTACAAGAGTTGATCTACCACGAGATCGTAATGGCCAAACCCTAGAAGTCTAGCCT
The DNA here is from genome assembly GCF_018294505.1 of Triticum aestivum. Classification (NCBI taxonomy): domain Eukaryota; kingdom Viridiplantae; phylum Streptophyta; class Magnoliopsida; order Poales; family Poaceae; genus Triticum; species Triticum aestivum. Next base: position 384,740,707 of record NC_057814.1, on the reverse strand, counting down.
GTATGACTATGGTAATGAGTATATCCCTCTCCGGACTAAGTCCTCCGGTTTATATAGACACCGGGAGGATCTAGGGTTACACAAGGTCGGTTACAAAGAAGGGAATCTACATATTCGATCGCCAAGCTTGCCTTCCACGCCAAGGAGAGTCCCATCCGGACACAGGTGCAGTCTTCGGTTCTTGTGTCTTCATAGCCCATCAGTCCGGCCCATGGCTAACATGCCGGATGCCCGTGGACCCCTTAGTCTAGGACTCCCTCAGTAGCCCCTGAACCTGGCTTCAATGACAAGGTATTCGGCGCGTAGATCTGTCTTCGGCATTGCAAGGCGGGTTCCTCCTTCCGAACTCCAAAATAGTCTTCGGACACATTGAACGTGTCCGGACCTGTAACATAAGTTTTGTATACTTCCACAGAGGGCACAATAATTTATAAGTCCAATCCACCGACAACTGTTTATAGCACGATGCCACGTCACCATCGGGACTTTATTTTAAACCCGTTGCTGGCCTGCAGCCCTGGGCTTCGAGGCGTGGCTTTACTGACACGTCTTATCCAAGACGAGATCGTGTCCCCTTTATTAAGGGATATTAACACAGACGTGGGTAACCCAACCGTCTCTGTGGTACAACTCCTTGGAAACAGACAAGTTTCGAAGCCCGGGAGTTGACGTTTAGATACTTATGACCTTTATAAAGGGGTACAGACCCGCCTCCCCCTCTTCCATGTTTTTCTTCTTCCTCAGCCCTTGCTATCTCGAGTTCTAAAACCCGAGCTTCGACCACCTCAAACCTTAATCATGTCCGGATCCAGCCTTCTCGGTCGATGGATGGCTTCTTCTGTTACAGAGGAGGATATTGCGAAGCTTAGGATGGCGAGATATTTGACCGCGGAAATCCTCCATCGGCTTCCCGCCGAAGGGCAGGTTATACCTACCCCCAGATCCGGCGAGAGGGTCATGTTCATCTCCCACTTCCTCCGAGGGTTAGGCTTTGCCCTTAATCCCTTTATTCGAGGGCTCATGTTCTACTACGGGCTGGATTTTCATGATCTGGCCCCGAACTCTGTTCTTCTTATCTCGGCGTTTATCGTCACATGCGAGGCCTTCCTTCGAATCCCTCCACACTTCGGCTTGTGGCTCAAGACCTTCAATTTGAAGCCGCAGATGATAGGGGGGAAGCAGGCGGAGTGTGGTGGCGCCACCGTGAGCAAGCTTAATAGCGCTCCTTGGCTGAAAGGATCTTTCACTGAGTCTGACTTATGGCAGCGGGAATGGTTCTATATCACTGAGCCCCGCGGCTCCAAGTGGGTGGCTGCGCATGCGTTTCGATCCTGCCCTCCGATTCAGCTTGCATCATGGATCAATAAGGGGCTGGACTGGGGGTCAATCGATGAGGTACAGACTCTGCAGAGCCGCATCCGGAGCCTCCTCGAGAGGGACATTGACCTCATCAACGTTATTCAAGTAATGTTGGTTTGTCGTACCTTGCCGTGCCAAAGGCGGCCTCTCCGCCTGTGGGAGTTTAATCCCGAAGGGCCGCGGACACTTGAACACTTCTTCGGCACTACGCACAAAGGAATGTGGAAATTATTTTTCGGGAAACGAAAACAATGACCAGATACTACCGAAGACATCGGCCTTGACTGTAACCATCCGGATACCACGGTAAGTACCCGCCCACCGAACACCTCTTAAACAGGTATCCTGTCGTAAGACACTAAGCAAACTATCCTTCTCCAGGGCTGGATAAAGAAAGCGGAATGGATTAGGTGTCCGGCCCCTCTTCCCGAAGACTCAGCGGACCCTATGTTAACAAGGATGCTGGCACCGGCACCGTACCAGGCGCCGGTAGAGGAGGGCAAGGTGGAGAGTGGGAAGACCCTGGATGACCTTCGTTCCGGAGGTAAATTAGATACCGAGTCTGGAGAAATCGACATTTCTTCGCCTGAAGACAAAGGCGAAGGAGAAGCAAGCATCCTCTCTCCATTCAGGAAGAAAAGGGCCGCCTCCGAAGGTTGGGAGGGGCGGTCTCCCAAGAGGGGCAAGATGCCATCGACGGGCGGCTCGGGATTGGAAGGCGATGCCGTTGAACAGCTCCGTCGCGAGGACAAGCCTTTGACCAAATCGTAAGTGAATCCGGGGTGCTTTGATCATGTCCCGTTCCTTTCCTGTTACCGAAGTGGCATGTAACGTACATGTGTATCTTTACAGTTTGGCGCAGAGTTTTCCTGGGAAATCCTCTTCTTTGGGAGATCTTCTCCCAGAGATGATGGAAAGCGAGACGCCTCCCCCGACCTCCTCGCCCAATAAGGCGGACGACTCCGAAGTGTCATCTTGGAGGGTTTTTCTTGATCAACAAGCGGCGTGGGGGATAAAGGAGGCAGTGCCCGAAGGTGAACCTCCGATCGTCCGGGATTCGGGGGCCAACAATGAAGGCCCCGGACTATCCGGTTTTCAGCCAACGATGATTCTGGAGACGGGTGAACATGTTCCTTCAGAGGATGGTCCTGCTCCTACAGCGGCTTCCGGAGACCCGGCGGCGCCGGATATGTTGGGGGATATGCTGCGAAAAGCATCTGTCTTGGAGGAACAGCGTACCTTGATGGGTACGGTGGTTGAGAAGATTCTGTCCGCGAAGAGCGGATTGAATGAAGCCTTCATGAGCCTGCTAAGAGGCTTCGAGGTTTGTGATGTAATATTTTCAACTGTATTTTATTTGCAAAAAAGCACCTGTGTATAGGTAGTAGCCCCTGAGACTCGGGTTGGCTTCCCATGGGAGGCGAACGGAGGATCAAGAAGAAACACTCAAGGACTAATCTAATTAATTGGAACACAGGCTGTTTCTCCCCTGACGACTACCCGGACTATGGATATTGTCGAGCTGCAGCGGAAGCTTGATGTGGCAGGGGATGACATTGCGTTAATCAATATGCGTCTTGATGAGTCCCAAGGTATGTATTCGGAGCAGTCCTTACACATACGTGTTTGTAATATAAGTGTGACGCTGAAAGTTGCATACTGGGATATGCATGGCTGCAGATGGTACCGCCGCCGTTGAGGCTCTTCGGGCGGAGCTGGCCCGGGCCAAGGAGCAGGCCCGGTTTAGTAATGCGGCTGCCAAAAAGGCATTGGCTGAGTTAAAGGCCGAACAAGCTGCTCGCCACCAAGATGAGGAGAAAATATCCGCGATGGCGCTCGAACTGAAAAATTCTACTAGCCGCTGTGAATTCCTTGAGAAGGAGAATGAAGCCAAAATGGCTGAACTTGAAAAGGCCTTGCGGGAGGCTAGAGAAGCGCGGTCCGAGTCTAGAGCAGCCCGTGAGGAGATCCGGCAAGCTGGGGAGATTGCGGCCGGTAAGCCCTTTTTACTACACACTAAGTTCGGTGATCCGAACTATGCTCAGCTTAACCAAGTGTGGAGTTCTCCAGACGAGTTTTTGGACTTGCCGAAGAGTTCTTCCGATGCGGCGCAGTTTTACCAAGCGGGAGAGGGTTATGCAACGGAGAAGCTTTTCTGGTCACAGTTTGGCGCATCAAAGCGCCCTCTATTGCTGAATGAACAGATGTCCCAATGGGCCGAGCTTCATAGGGTATCCGGCGCTGCCATGAAGAACGTCATAATCCGGCTGTGGCCAACAGAGCCTATTCCGAATAGCTACTTCAGCTTGGTGCAACGGCTTGTTGATGCGGCGCCACGTGTCGACGCTGTTAAGCGGTCGACGTGCATTGAGGGTGCACGGATGGCCTTTGCCCGTGTCAAGACATACTAGGGGAAGATGAAGGCCATCGATGTTGCAGCGAAGAGTCCACCCAAGGGCAAGGACCATCACGCACCGGAGCATTATTTTGAGGACGTCTTAGAGGCTGCCCGCTTGATAGAGGGTCAATGCTCAAAAGGCATAATATTCGAGTAAACTCTGTACGAATTGAAAAAGACAATTTTTGTAATCAGTCTATATTTTAGTTTTGCCTAAAGGCTTTTGTTCCTCCTATGCGGCCATTTGTATATAATCTGAATGTTTTCCAGTCGTCGGCTTCAGCCCCCTCGTAGGAAATACGGGGGTGTTCGGAAAAGCATCTGATCACTCTTGACCCAACGTCTTGGTCCGTGAAGGAGGTGTCGAACCAGGCAACCGGACTATAGGGCGTTAACACTTTCACTTAGCCATAGGAGTTTTATGGTGGGTCTACGATATAGCCCCTCGTATGTACGCAGCTTATTCTCATATGATGCGTTTACATATTTGACATGGAAGAGGTCCTTCGTGTGACACGGAAGGAACTGCGAAAGATTCCAATAAGTCATCGAGTGGTTGACCAGCTCTCGCCGCATCATGACAGTCCGTTTTCGGCTTCCTCTACCGAGGTACTTAACCAGGTTAACCGGAAGCACAATCGCAGTAGTTCTCCCTTTACTACCTTAGCCGATATAGCGGAACGTAAGGTAGCAAGCACAGGAGCCGGGCAACCCAACTATTGACCCAAGACATGATTCAGAGCTGATGCATATAAGGCCAAACTCGCGACGCCGAAGTACGCTACAGAACTGTTCGGACTTGTCGGCAACTCGTTTGTTCCCGTACCGAGCCCCTGGCAAGTTATGCTGAGGTGTATGCTTGAAACAACCGTAGGGAAAAAACTCAGTTCTTTTAGAAAAGAGTGGATTATTTTCACCGGGATCTGAGTGATGTGCCAATCTTTTATATAAATAACAAAGCCGTACCCTGACTATTTTACATGCCAAGGGTGAAAGGCTGAGGATAAAGGTACTTTACAGGCTCGAAATACTGAGTACGGTCTACACAAAATTAATTTGGACCTCCTGTCGCACGTCTGCGTTGCCTGTCCTCGGTTAGGGTATTCCTTGACGGAAATGACTTTTGGATGAGTGTATGAATCCGAACTCTGATAGAGCCCCTGGGTTACCAGCCTTTGAGCCATCTGTAGAGAGGATAGTAAAAAAAGGACAGATAGTTAGGAAAAATGGAGAGTTTATGGGAGTGCCTGTAGGCCTATCCTGATTGTGCTTCCGCTGATGCCAGGGTATTTTAAGTGCATAATTATGTATGCGCGGAACCAACTTCGCAGGCATATTACGCGAGTGGCGGAAGCCGAATTGCTAGAACCGTACGGGCATTGACCGGTCGTGTTGAACGGGGACCGGCGGCGCCCTGGCCGATCAGGTATGCGGTGAGATGAGGCCGCTTTGTAGTTCGGCTGAGGTATCCATAGTATGATCGTCTGCATGGGGGGGAGTTTTCCATGCATTCACCTCTAGGGGTGTATGTGACATATACCATGTTTACTGTTTTTACTTCGGGAGGAAACTGCTTCTGTCCCCCGGTGTTCGGTTGGTGAGTCTCTTCGCCGTCGTTATCGCCGGGCGGCCTCTTCCCCTTGTGTTCGACGTTTAACTTGCCGGCCTGTTTGAAAACCCAACAACTTCTGTTGGTGTGATTAGCTGGTTTATTGGGGTGGCCATGAATCTGGCAGGGCCTGTCCAATATTCTGTCTAAATTGGATGGTCCGTCCCTTTTTGCCGTGAACGGCTTTTTTCGTTGGCCGGGTCTGGGGCCGCTAAATCCAGCGTTGACCGCTGTGTCATGTGCTCCCTCATTTTTATTGGGTGCTTGTTTTTATTGTGTCGTGGCTTCCCATTGCCGTCCCGGACTTCGGAAGTGTCCGGGTCGTTGGCGCTATTACTTCTACGAGCGAGCCAGCTGTCTTCTCCCACGCAAAAGCGGGTCATCATAGCCGTAAGGGCTGACATGGATTTTGGTCTTTCCTGACCAAGGTGGCGGGCGAGCCACTCATCCCGGACGCTGTGTTTGAAGGCCGCAAGGGCTTCTGCGTCAGGACAGTCTACAATTTGGTTCTTTTAACTAAGAACCTAGTCCAGAGCTTCCTGGCGGACTCCCCAGGCTGCTGGACAATGTGACTTAAGTCATTGGCGTCCGGTGGCCGGACATATGTACCCTGGAAGTTGGCGCGGAAGGCGTCTTCCAAATCCTCCCAGCTGCCAATCGAGTTTTCAGGTAGACTGTTTAACCAGTGCCGAGCTGGTCCTTTGAGTTTTAACGGGAGGCATTTGATGGCATGAAGGTCGTCTCCGTGGGCCATATGGATATGGAGAAGGAAATCCTCAATCCACACCGCGGGATCGGTTGTTCCATTGTATGATTCAATATTCACGGGTTTAAACCCTTGTGGGAATTCATGACCCATCACCTCATCAGTGAAGCAGAGGGGGTGTACGGCCCCTCTATATCGGGCCACAACGCGACATATCTCTGATGGAGTTCGTCTGCGGTTTTCGGCCCGGGCGTGACTGGGTTCGTTGCGTCCGAATAGATGGCCGTCGTCGCGTGTTGAGGTGCATCTTTGCGATTCGTAGATCGATCTGGTATATCCTGTTCTGCTGTCCAGGTCCTGCCTAGTGCCGTGTTTATAATTCCGGGCTGCTTTATATTTGTTTTCATGCTCCGGTGGTATAGGCTACTGTTTGGCTTGAATTGTCGCTTCCTCCCGACCACATGGTGGTCTGTTAGCCGTATTGCGCGAGGGAGGTACAGACTTCATTGTCTCCTCATCGAACTGGGGCAGCAATTTGCACTTCGGATAACTCTTGGATGGGCGTTTGAGGCCGTATTCTTTAGCTGCTAGGACATCAGTCCATCTGTCGTTGAGCATATCTTGGTCATTTTGAAGCTGCTCCCATTTCTTTTCCAGGCTTCTTGTTGTGGCAATGAGCCGGCGCTTGAAGCGCTCCTGCTCGGAGGGTTCCTCTGGCACGACGAATTCTTCATCGCCGAGGCTTGTCTCATCTTCGGAGAGCGGGAGATAATTGTCATCCTCCGAATTGTCATGTGTGGCCTGTTCATCAGGGCTATATTGCCCGTTTCCTGGTTCCCCCTGTTCGGAAGTTGCCTCAACAGGGTCTTCATCGTTTCCGGCATCTTCCGGAGCATTATTTGCTCCGGTGCCAACGTTGCCGTCTTTGGGACGACGCGACTTAGAGCGGCGCCGAGGACGCCGGCATTTGTTCTGTGTCTCAGGAGTTTTATTCTCAACTGGATCTTTTTGGTCATCATCGTTGGTTTCTTTAGGTGCATCCATCGTGTACACGCTGTACGAAGAAGTGTTCGTCCGTCGTGCAGTGAATGGCGGATTTTGGTGCTGCTCCTCATCAACATCGTCGTCCATACTGTCGATGTATTCGGAGCTGTAATCAAGCGTGTCGGTTGAATCCTTGACCGTGGCTATGAAGTGGGTGGCGGGTGGGAAGCAAAATTCTCCATCATCAGCCCCTAGTTCGAACCGGACATAGTTCGGCCGTGGGTCTCCTGCCAAAGACAGGTTCTTTAATGAGCTTAGCACATCGCCCAAGGGCGAGTGCTGGAAGATGTCTGCGGTGCTGAACTTGAAGATCGATAAACGATCAAGTTCGGGATCCGCGGGCTTACGTGGTTCGGAACTTACAACCAAAGACGAGTCTGGAGTTCCGGTGACACAGATATCGTGTGAGGTTAAGTCCATGTGCGGCTCCAACGCCGTGGAATCTGTGGCCTCCGTGGTGGGGTTGAGCCTCCAGTCCTTGGATGGCGCCGTATGCTCCGGATCTAAGGCCAGAGGAGTTACATGAGCTATCTCCTGAATGGGGTCCGATGACAGATTTAGGTCATGTTCATCAAGGTGACCAGGAGCGGTCGCCGCGGTCTCGAATCCAGCGAAGATCAAATCTCCATGGATGTCCGCGACGTAGTTCAAGCTCCCAAATCTGACCTGGTGGCCAGGGGCGTAGCTATCGATCTGCTCCAGATGGCTAAGTGAGTTGGCCTGCAGTGCGAAGCCGCCGAACACGAAGATCTGTTTGGGGAGGAAGGTCTCGCCTTGGACAACATTGTCGCTGATGATTGAAGGGGCCATCAAACCTTTAAGGGACGGCACAGTGGAACTCTCAATGAAAGCACCAATGTCGGTGTCAAAACCGGCGGACCTCGGGTAGGGGGTCCCGAACTGTGCGTCTAAGGTCGATGGTAACAGGAGACTGGGGACATGATGTTTACCCAGGTCCGGGCCCTCTCTATGGAGGTAATACCCTACTTACTGCTTGATTGATCTTGATGAATATGAGTATTACAAGAGTTGATCTACCACAAGATCGTAATGGCCAAACCCCAGAAGTCTAGCCTGTATGACTATGGTAATGAGTATATCCCTCTCCGGACTAAGTCATCCGGTTTATATAGACACCGGGAGGATCTAGGTTTACACAGGGTCAGTTACAAAGAAGGGAATCTACATATTCGGTCGCCAAGCTTGCCTTCCACGCCAAGGAGAGTCCCATCCGGACACGGGTGCAATCTTCGGTTCTTGTGTCTTCACAGCCCATCAGTCCGGCCCATGGCTAACAGGCCGGATGCCCGAGGACCCCTTAGTCCAGGACTCCCTCACCTACCTCTTTACCACCAAAGAGGAAACTGGTACACTGCGCCCGCTGGCGCTCGCCTAGCCTTGGTCATCATGGCTCACGTCATGTGAACCTCGCGAGGTGCTCCTTGCATAGATATCTCCGCTCCTCGGGAGCCAGCCTGGTGAGGCCGCCCCCAGGGAGGTCTTGGCGTCGTCCGCCTCGTGAGGGTCTTGAGTCGTTGCTGCTGAAGCTGGGCCGTACCGGGCCGTTGGTGGAGCCATGCTCGCGGGCCGCAGGCAGGCAAGTCTGGGTACCGCCGTTCCCAGGATGCCGATAGTAGCCCCCGGGCCCAAGGCGCGCTCGTACTTGGCTTCGAGGCAAAGCCAAAGGGCAAGTGCGGAGCACCGCGGTCCCCAACTGCCTGCGGCCTTGGTCGACGCGTGGCGATTGACGGGACGTGGGCGCCTCCGCTTCCC